>NW_027498691.1:0-10435 GCF_021521415.1 Bidens hawaiensis | reverse complement strand
GCCCCGCCCGTTTATATGTGGGGGATACTCATATCGGGGCTTTTACTGGGGTGCAGCAAGGGGACCCCCTTGGCCCTCTTCTTTTTGCGTTGGTCCTTCATTCGCTCATCCTTAGGGTGCAGGGGACCTGTTCCTTGCCCTTCCATGCTTGGTATTTAGACGATGGCACTATTATTGGTAAGGCTGAGGAGGTCGCTAGAGCGTTGGGCATTATTCGCTCAGAGGGGGCGTCTTTAGGGCTTAGGCTTAATATTCGAAAAACAGAGGTTTTTTGGCCGTCATGTGATGATTCGAAGAAAGTGTCGGGTTTATTTCCTGGAGAGATTAGCAGGCCTGCGATGGGAGTTAAACTCTTGGGGGGGGAGCGGTTAGTCGGAATGCAGGGTTTATTTGGTCTTTGGCTACTAAAAGAGCTTTGAGGGCGGTTGAACTTATGAAACGTCTGCCGGACCTGAGGGACCCCCAAAGTGAGCTCCTTTTGTTACGCTCGTGCATGGGGGTTGCTAAGTTAGTGTTGGGGCTCCGGACCTGTCAACCTGAACATGTCAAAGAGGCTGTGTCCATCTTTGATGCGGGCCTGCGGGGGGCAATTGAAGATATTGTTGTGTGTGGATGACCGCATTTTGGGGACCTCCAGTGGAGGTTGGCTTCCTTCCCTATGCGTTGCGAAGGCTTAGGAATTTTCTCGGCTGAGGATGTCTCCGCATATGCATTTGTGGCTTCCAGATCTCAGTCGTGGAAATTGCAGGACCACGTCCTGCGAAACGCTGGTGTTACGGGGGTAGATCCTGACTACTCTTTTGCACTTGGTAATATTAGAACAACTCTCTCGAACCTTGATATAGGCGGTTTTACTGATAAGGAGACCGCCCCCAAGAAACCTCAACAAACCTTGGCGAGTGCTCTTTATGGTAAACACGTACATGATTTGGAGGAGCGATTCGATATGACCCCGAGACAAAAGGCAGTTTTAGCTTGTGTCACACCCGGCCCTGAGCGGCGGAAACAGCCGGGCGTGCACGAGTGGGGATTGATACTTAAGCACGGGCCATTGCAAACATTCAAAGTAAGATTTTCATTGCGCATGAAAAGTTTAATACAAATACATTACATTGTTTAAAATTTACATAAAAACATCCAAGTATAAAAATTGTTGAAGATTTCCACGCCATATCCCCATGCGCGGCGGGAACAACCACGCGCATCGAAGGGATAGAACTAAAATCTTCCAAAAAGCTAGTTTAGATGTTCAGCGTGAGGTGCTCTAAGTGTGACTCCATGCGCTACCTAGTTATCTCCTGAAAGACACGTAAAAACATTTGAATCAGTATAAACTGAGTGAGTTCACAAGTCTTAGTAACTTGATAAATCGTATTGCATCATAATCTTGATACAAATCATTCTGAAACATAATTCTGATAGCATCATTAAAACACATACTTGGTAAAACATAGTTCTATCAAGATATTCTGATAAAATCGTTCCGCGGGTTACGCGCGAACATTTCTGGGAACTGTGCTCGTCTATGCAAAGTGGCGCTGCCACTACGAGCTAAAATAAGTAATACCGTCCCGCGGGTTACGCGCGAACGTTTCAGGAACATGTGCTCGTCCATGCAAAGTGGCGCTGCCACTACGAGCTAAAATAATAATTCCGTCCCGCGGGTTACGCGCGGACGTTGTGCCGGAAAACAAGGCGCTCGTCCATGCAAAGAGGCGCGACCCCTACGAGCGGGTTCAAACCCATAGTACTGCCCCATGACCATACTAGGCACTCGTCCATGCAAAGAGGTGCGACCCCTACGAGTGGGTGGATCAAACCAGCAGTCCCTACCCTTAGAGTTCCAATGGTAAAGTGATCACTTACTCGAGTTCTAGCGCACATACATCGAAAACCTTAGATAACCGTTTGCATTACTCATCATGAAACATAACTTAAACACATAATCGCTTGCATAGCTTGTAAGTATACCATGATAAAACATTATTTAAGTACGTGTCCCTCGCCCCGAAAACAGTCTAAAAATAGTGAAAACAGTGAAAATAGGGGCTGTGAGACTCACCTGTGGTTCTTGTTAAGGGATTAATCGAGATTCGGGTTTTCTTGGTGTTGGCCCCGGAATCGAAGGTCTAGAATACGATTAAATAACAAGAAGTATATATATTAAGATCAAGAAATAGGAGAATATGAGGTTTGGAAAGTAGATCTCAAGTTTATAACCTCGGCTTACCTAGTAACTGGGACGGAATCGAAAATAACGGATGCTCGGGAGATGCTTAGTGCAAGTTTGCAGTTCTTTGGAGTGTGTTTTGGGTGATAATTTAGGTTACATATTTATAGGCAAACTCAAGGGAACACAATCCCTTGCTTTAGGGGATTGAAATCTTTTCATATCTAGGTGTAATGATGATAAAGTATGGAAATTATTATTGTTTATTGTTTACTTAAAAGTGGAGGAGTGGACAAAAGATCTTGATTTGATTTGGACAGGACATGCAGGTCTGGGGTTGGTGAGAATAGGGTGGCTGACAGTTGACTTTTCATGTTACAGTGTGCTTTTTCAGGTACTTTTGTCAGTGTACAGTAAAAAGTGGAAAATCTCTGAAACACGCTACTGTTTCCTTTTGGGCGGGAGTAATCTCCTTATGCCTGGAGAATAGACTCACTTTGTGCGCATAGCTTTCTGCGTGAAGGACATTTCTTTGCTGCGGGTAGGTGCGTAACCTTCTCGCAGTTGGGGATATTGAGTTTCATTTGTAGATTCTCCAGGTGGTCTTGGTATTTCAACATAGTGATCAGTCATGTTGAAGTCAATTCCATCTTGGAGCTTCAGACAAACTAGCTCTCAATGTTCCCGCCATGCGGGGAGGTTAGTTCCCTTCCGCACGCGCATAAACGATGTAGGATGCACCCGCCTTAGCATCATGCGGGATGGTCAACCCATAGACAACATAACGTTTAAGTTACATGAAAACATAAAGCCAAAACATTCGCGCATGGCGCATATAACATATGCTCACGCTGGTTCTTAACATGGCGCGCTTGCGCAGGGCGCACATAACAAATGTACGTGCTGACTAACATGGCGCGCTTGCGCAGGGCGTACATAACATGCACGCGCTGACTAACATGGCGCGCTTGCGCAGGGCGTACATAACATGCACGCGCTGACTAACATGGCGCGCATAATATTTACAATCACCGAATTATTAGGTTGATTACTTAGTTTAAGGGATTGGGAATTTACCGGGTGTCACATTCTCCCCTCGTTAAACGAATTTCGTCCCGAAATTTAGGAGACGTTGCTGGCAGAAGCCATGTTCTGAAAGAGGTGTGGGTATTTCTTGCGCATTTGGTCTTCTCTTTCCCAAGTGAATTCAGGCCCACGCCTCGAGTTCCATTGAACCTTTACTAACTTGATTTTGCTCCTGCGTAACTTTTGTTCTTTCCAATCGGTTACTGCTATAGGTTCTTCTATGAAGTGCAGCTGTTTGTCGATGTGAATCTCTTCCATCGGCAAAATCAACGTTTCGTCAGATAAGCACTTTTTGAGGTTGGACACATGAAACGTATCATGAACTCCACTGAGTTCGGCGGGTAAACGGAGTTTATAAGCAACCGGACCGATCCTTTCCAGGATCTCGAATGGTCCAATGAAGCGCGGATTCAACTTTCCTCGCTTGCCGAAACGGGGGACTCCTTTCCATGGAGAGACTTTCAAAAGTACTTTATCCCCTACTTGAAATTCCAATGGTTTCCTTCGCACATCTGCGTAGCTCTTCTGTCTGTCGCGCGCTGTCTTAAGGCGATCCCTTATCTGAAAAATCTTGTCTGTTGTTTCTTGGATCAATTCTGGACCAGTCATTTGCTTGTCACCTACTTCAGCCCAGCACAGTGGGGATCTACACTTGCGCCCATACAAAGCTTCGAACGGCGCAGCCTTAATGCTTGTGTGATAACTGTTGTTGTAAGAAAATTCAACCAATGGGAGATGAGTATCCCAGCTACCTTCGAAATCGATTGCGCACGCGCGTAGCATATCTTCCAATGTCTGGATTGTTCGCTCGCTTTGCCCATCCGTTTGAGGATGATATGCCGTACTCATGTCAAGACGAGTACCTAAAGCCCCGTGTAACGATCTCCAAAACCTTGATGTGAACCGACTATCTCTATCAGAAATGATGGACACTGGGACTCCATGTTTTGAAACTACTTCTCGAATATACAGTCGGGCTAACTTTTCCATCTTATCGGTTTCCTTGATCGGCAGGAAGTGCGCCGACTTAGTTAGCCGATCCACAATAACCCATATTGTGTCATAACCCCAGGTGTCCTTGGCAGTTTGGTGATGAAGTCCATAGAGATTTGTTCCCACTTCCACATGGGAATTTCTGGCTGTTGAAGCAACCCTGATGGTTTCTGGTATTCAGCCTTTACCTTCGAACACGTCAGGCACTTACTGACATACGTCGCGATGGCGCCTTTAAGATTGGGCCACCAATACAGCGTTTTAACATCTTGGTACATCTTGTCTGCGCCAGGATGTACGGAATACCGCGTCTTGTGAGCTTCGTTCAATACCTGCTCGCGCAATCCTCCCTTGAGAGGGACCCATATGCGGTTAGCGAAATATAGATTGCCGTTCTCTTTAAGTTCCAAATTCTTAACCATACCCCCAAGGCATTCGTTTTTAACAAACTCTGGTTTCAAGGATTCTTGCTGAGCGTCTCGGATGCGGGTAGAGAGATCTGCGTGAATGGTCAACCTTAGAGCCTTGACTCGTAGCGTTTTTATTCGCTCCTTCCTACTTAGCGCGTCTGCTACCACATTCGCCTTTCCAGGGTGGTACTTAATTTCACAATCATAATCGTTCAACAACTCCACCCATCTTCGTTGCCTCATGTTTAAATCCTTTTGATCAAATATATGTTGAAGACTCTTGTAATCCGTAAAGATTATACACTTTGTACCATAGAGGTAATGGCGCCAAATCTTTAGCGCGAAGACAACCGCTCCAAGTTCTAAATCATGCGTTGTGTAGTTCTTTTCATTGGTCTTGAGTTGGCGTGAGGCATACGCTATGACTTTGCCTCGTTGCATAAGGACACATCCAAGTCCCTGATGTGAAGCGTCGCAGTAAACAACAATGTCATCCATCCCCTCGGGCAAAGACAAAATTGGCGCACTACATAACTTCTGTTTCAACATTTGAAATGCTGTTTCCTGATTTTCGCCCCAAACAAACTTCTTGTCTTTCTGAGTTAGCGCGGTCAGGGGTAGAGCTATCTTGGAGAAGTTCTCAATGAAGCGTCGATAGTAGCCAGCTAGTCCTAGGAATTGCCTCACCTCGGTTGGGGTTTTTGGCGCTTCCCAGTTTTCGATGGCCTTGACTTTGGAAGGATCAACGTGAATTCCTTTCTTGTTTACAACGTGACCGAGAAAGTGAACTTCTCTAAGCCAAAACTCGCACTTGGAAAACTTCGCATACAACTTTTCTTTCCTCAACAATTCCAAAATCAATCTCAGGTGTTGCTCATGCTCGGCCTTGGTCCGTGAGTAAATCAGAATATCATCTATAAACACAATCACAAACTTGTCCAAGTATGGTTTGCACACGCGGTTCATCAGATCCATGAACACAGCCGGCGCATTAGTTAGCCCGAAAGGCATTACTAAGAACTCATAATGGCCGTATCTAGTTCGGAAGGCTGTTTTCGGCACATCTTCCTCATGGACCCTAAGTTGGTGGTATCCTGACCGTAGATCTATCTTCGAATAATAACTGGATCCCTGCAACTGGTCAAATAAGTCGTCAATCCTCGGTAAGGGGTACCGATTCTTGACTGTCAGCTTGTTCAGCTCCCTGTAGTCAATACACATTCTGAACGAACCATCCTTCTTCTTAACAAACAGTACTGGAGCTCCCCAAGGTGAAAAGCTTGGGCGTATGAAACCCTTATCCAATAGTTCCTGTAACTGATTGGATAGCTCTTGCATCTCAGATGGAGCTAGTCGATAAGGCGCTCGAGCTACTGGCGCAGCTCCTGGGACTAAATCAATACGAAACTCGACTTGTCGCGGCGGCGGTAATCCGGGCAAATCTTCAGGAAAAACTTCTGGAAATTCGCGCACTACTGGTAAGTCTTCAATTCTTCGCTCATCTCCTTTCTTCTCTACGACATGCGCCAGGAAGGCGTAGCACCCTTTCCTTAGGCACTTTCGCGCCTTTAGGCACGAAATCAGTTTCGTCGCAACTCCCCTTCTTTCCCCTTGAATTACCAAGGTTTCTCCGTTCAACAGTGGGATCCGAACCTGCTTCTCATGGCAAATAACTTCCGCGTGGTTCTCGACTAACCAATCCATACCTACCACAATGTCAAAACTTCCCAAGTCTATTGGCAACAAGTTAATATTGAACCCGTGACCTCCCATGACTATAACACATTGTTCAGTTCTTTCGTTCGCAGCATAACTGCCTACCATTGGCTAGTTCTATAGTATAAGGCGTGTCTAGTCTACTGGTTGCTAGGCCTAGGGAGTCTTTAAACTCAGCGGATATAAAACTTAGGTCAGCGCCAGTATCAAATAAGACAGATGCAAAATGTCCGTTAAGCAAAAACGTACCGGTTACCACATTCGGCTCTTCTTTAGCTTCGCCTGCGCCGATCACAAAAGCTCTCCCGCGAGCTTGGTTCCCCTTTTGCGGGCAATCCCGACTAAAATGCCCTGGCTTCCCGCATGCGTAGCAGTTGTCGCTTGCTCCAGCTTCTCTGATACGGCAATTCATCGTCTTGTGCCCTGGTCTGCCACATTTGGCACATTCGATTCTTGCGCATTCACCCTCGTGGTGATACTTGCATTTGTTGCACCATGGGCGAGGCCCGCTGTATCCTTTTCGTGGTGGCTCCGCGGCCTGAATCGCGTAAACCCTTGCGCTTTCCTGCTTCTTGAACGGTGGCTGCTTGGAGTCGGACCCTCGGTGGTGAGAGTTCCATTTCCTCTTGGGGTCAGAGGTTCGCTGCTCGATTCCGCGCGTAGTCAACATACCCGCACGGATCGTATCCCTTGTAAGGGTAATGGCCCGCGCTACCGCCTCATCAAAGGTTGGAGGCGCTGCGGCGTTGAGCGGAACCCTAACAACAGGAGGTAACCCAAAAATATACCTCTCGATCTTCTTTTCCTCCGTGTTTGCCATGTCTGGCACCAACTGGCAAAGTTCGTTGAACCGGTTGTTGTAGGCGTCGATATCCGTTCCTACCATGGTGTGGTTCCAGAATTCCTGTTGTAGATTCTGGATTTCTGCGCGAGAGCAGAACTTTCTCATCATCATCTCCTTCAGTTCCTCCCAGGTCTTGTGGAGAGCAACTTCTCGCCCCAATGTTTTCGTTTGAAGCTTCCACCAAGACGAAGCTGCCTCTTGGAACATGCAGGTCGCGTAAAGGACCTTCTGGTTCTCACTACATCCGCTAATGGAGAGAACTGTCTCCATCTTGTCAATCCAGTTGTAGAGCCCAATGGCCCCTTCGGTTCCCTTGAATGGCCAAGGCTTACAGGCCATGAATGTCTTATAGGAGCATCCTTTGTCCAAGGCTCCTGATTCGGGTTCTGGGGTCTCATTCTGACGACCCTGACTAGATTCGGCCTTGCTGGCCTCATGTGTTGCGATTGCTTGCGCGATTATTTCCGCGAGTTCCTCGGGTGTCATGGTAATTCCTTTGGCTTTAGTTGGAGGCATTCTCGCTTTAAAAGAGAATGAAAATATATCAGACTTAGCGCATGTACTCTGAGCACATAATGTTATCATTATTTACTAGACAGTGTGACCCGTGTTCCTAAGTGTGTGTATAGTTTCTTTTGAAAGTATTTTCTTTGAAAAATATTTCATGCGATTCCCCAACGGTTATAGTCTAGGTTAAAACTTCTTTTCCTAGTTCGCTATAACCAGTGCTCTGATACCAATCTGTCACACCCGGCCCTGAGCGGCGGAAACAGCCGGGCGCGCACGAGTGGGGATTGATACTTAAGCACGGGCCATTGCAAACATTCAAAGTAAGATTTTCATTGCGCATGAAAAGTTTAATACAAATACATTACATTGTTTAAAATTTACATAAAAACATCCAAGTATAAAAATTGTTGAAGATTTCCACGCCATATCCCCATGCGCGGCGGGAACAACCACGCGCATCGAAGGGATAGAACTAAAATCTTCCAAAAAGCTAGTTTAGATGTTCAGCGTGAGGTGCTCTAAGTGTGACTCCATGCGCTACCTAGTTATCTCCTGAAAGACACGTAAAAACATTTGAATCAGTATAAACTGAGTGAGTTCACAAGTCTTAGTAACTTGATAAATCGTATTGCATCATAATCTTGATACAAATCATTCTGAAACATAATTCTGATAGCATCATTAAAACACATACTTGGTAAAACATAGTTCTATCAAGATATTCTGATAAAATCGTTCCGCGGGTTACGCGCGAACATTTCTGGGAACTGTGCTCGTCTATGCAAAGTGGCGCTGCCACTACGAGCTAAAATAAGTAATACCGTCCCGCGGGTTACGCGCGAACGTTTCAGGAACATGTGCTCGTCCATGCAAAGTGGCGCTGCCACTACGAGCTAAAATAATAATTCCGTCCCGCGGGTTACGCGCGGACGTTGTGCCGGAAAACAAGGCGCTCGTCCATGCAAAGAGGCGCGACCCCTACGAGCGGGTTCAAACCCATAGTACTGCCCCATGACCATACTAGGCACTCGTCCATGCAAAGAGGTGCGACCCCTACGAGTGGGTGGATCAAACCAGCAGTCCCTACCCTTAGAGTTCCAATGGTAAAGTGATCACTTACTCGAGTTCTAGCGCACATACATCGAAAACCTTAGATAACCGTTTGCATTACTCATCATGAAACATAACTTAAACACATAATCGCTTGCATAGCTTGTAAGTATACCATGATAAAACATTATTTAAGTACGTGTCCCTCGCCCCGAAAACAGTCTAAAAATAGTGAAAACAGTGAAAATAGGGGCTGTGAGACTCACCTGTGGTTCTTGTTAAGGGATTAATCGAGATTCGGGTTTTCTTGGTGTTGGCCCCGGAATCGAAGGTCTAGAATACGATTAAATAACAAGAAGTATATATATTAAGATCAAGAAATAGGAGAATATGAGGTTTGGAAAGTAGATCTCAAGTTTATAACCTCGGCTTACCTAGTAACTGGGACGGAATCGAAAATAACGGATGCTCGGGAGATGCTTAGTGCAAGTTTGCAGTTCTTTGGAGTGTGTTTTGGGTGATAATTTAGGTTACATATTTATAGGCAAACTCAAGGGAACACAATCCCTTGCTTTAGGGGATTGAAATCTTTTCATATCTAGGTGTAATGATGATAAAGTATGGAAATTATTATTGTTTATTGTTTACTTAAAAGTGGAGGAGTGGACAAAAGATCTTGATTTGATTTGGACAGGACATGCAGGTCTGGGGTTGGTGAGAATAGGGTGGCTGACAGTTGACTTTTCATGTTACAGTGTGCTTTTTCAGGTACTTTTGTCAGTGTACAGTAAAAAGTGGAAAATCTCTGAAACACGCTACTGTTTCCTTTTGGGCGGGAGTAATCTCCTTATGCCTGGAGAATAGACTCACTTTGTGCGCATAGCTTTCTGCGTGAAGGACATTTCTTTGCTGCGGGTAGGTGCGTAACCTTCTCGCAGTTGGGGATATTGAGTTTCATTTGTAGATTCTCCAGGTGGTCTTGGTATTTCAACATAGTGATCAGTCATGTTGAAGTCAATTCCATCTTGGAGCTTCAGACAAACTAGCTCTCAATGTTCCCGCCATGCGGGGAGGTTAGTTCCCTTCCGCACGCGCATAAACGATGTAGGATGCACCCGCCTTAGCATCATGCGGGATGGTCAACCCATAGACAACATAACGTTTAAGTTACATGAAAACATAAAGCCAAAACATTCGCGCATGGCGCATATAACATATGCTCACGCTGGTTCTTAACATGGCGCGCTTGCGCAGGGCGCACATAACAAATGTACGTGCTGACTAACATGGCGCGCTTGCGCAGGGCGTACATAACATGCACGCGCTGACTAACATGGCGCGCTTGCGCAGGGCGTACATAACATGCACGCGCTGACTAACATGGCGCGCATAATATTTACAATCACCTAATTATTAGGTTGATTACTTAGTTTAAGGGATTGGGAATTTACCGGGTGTCACAGCTTGTCTCAAGGGGGCTCATGCCTAGGATTTTTTGACTGTTGTGCCCATTGAAGGTTTTGGGCAACGGATGTCGGCAGTTGAATACAGAGCCATCCTTAAATACAGGCTTATGATTCCCCTTTTCCCTCCAGATGAATTATGCCTCATTTGTAAAAAAGCTTGTTTGGATAGATTCGCTGAGCATAGCCCTCC
>NW_027498690.1:0-97825 GCF_021521415.1 Bidens hawaiensis | reverse complement strand
AATCATTTGTAGAAACCGAGGATACATAATAAAACGCTCGCGCGCCGTCGCCCGTCTCTGACGATCAATCTCGTAAAAGATTAGCTGACTAAAAGAATATCTGCGGTTGTAAGTCAGCGCAATCATAGCCGATTGCATCGTCGCACCCATCCCGTCTGTTCCTGCCTTTCTGCCGGACATGCATACTATCAACACATGCATCAAAAAGCGCCATTGATCCAGCAGAAAGCCTTTCCTCCTCTGCGAGTCCCCCAGCGGACCCGAATAACCCATCCTTAAGTAAGCTCCGTCACGGAAAGGAGCTACGAATTCCGTTGGGTCGTCTCTCGTTTCATCACCGAACTGCAGAGCCAACCGTATGTCTTCCGAGGAAAACTGTATGTCTTGACCATTGACAGTTGCTCGCATCACTGGAGGCTCAGGTCTGCAATCATAATACACCGTCTGCCAGAAATCTTGAATGTTGGGCAGAGATATGGGTAGTGTATTAGTGATCGCGTGAAAAACTCGTGATCGTTGGAGAAATGTGATAATCTCCCTATAGTCTTCAACGCCTCGTGCTTCTGGATCCAAAGTGATGTATTGGTTATGGGCTGGGAAGAATTGTCGTTGCTCATCACCATCATCACCTCCAGTACCTCCAACAGCAGCCATATCTGCACAAAACAAATCAAGTTAGAGACCATATAATCATCTCACAAGTTCGCTGTGTACCATATGCGAAGTTGTGATGTACAGGCGAATTTAAAGGTGAGGCGAAGTTGGGAACAACTTCGCTTCATCTGTAAGTTCGTCTAAAAACTTATAAAAAATTTGAAATAGGCGAAGTTGTGTTCAAGGCGAAGTTATGGATAACTTCGCCATAGGCGAAATTAAGCTTCAAGCGAAGTTGTGGATAACTTCGCTGAAGGCGAACTTAAGCCACTGGCGAAGTTGAGAATAACTTCGCGTAAACCTTAACTTCGCCTGAATCTGAAACGGCGACTGTTCAGATTCAAACAAGGTTTATCCGATGTTTCGGACCGATTTAACGATCTAACAATGAAGTCCAACATATTTCAATGGTGTTAGGATGAAAAGGTCGTCCATGAACACGTAACGTGAGGTCGGAAAACTTGGTTTCTAAGGTTCGACGACCCGAGGTCTCGAACCGGGTAAAACTATAACGAGAAAGATAGGATGATATTGACTACACATACCACGAGTATAGTAGAAACTAGGAACACAAGATCGAAATCGAAAGCGAAGAATAAGATCCGAATGTATTGGTTATTCGAACAAGTTCGCGGTAATTCGAAAAAAGTGATATAGTTACCGTTTACAATCCCTTATATAGGGCAGAGTTGGTTCAGGCGAAGTTACTCTTAACTTCGCCAAGGCGAAGTTAAGCACAACTTCGCCGAATTCAACAACTTCGCCCGTAATTTTCAAAATCAGCCCTTTAAGTTTGAATAATCCTGAATTTAACCTTATCAATTACCAAAAAGAGTTAAACAAATATGATCAAGACCTAGTAACCAACAATAATATAACTACAAAAAAAACAAAAAACTTAGAAAAATTTTAACGAAATAAGGGATCAAATTTCAGTCTAGTCAGGGACCACTACGTTTTAGAAAAGATCCTAACAGGAATCATACTAACGATGTGACTGTCACTTAGATCCGTGTTTGGCTGTATTATGACATAGAGACACAGGTTGTAAGCATGTAAATAACGTAAATGGTTTTCATCGTTTCTGTGATACGGATTAAGGTTCAGTTAAGCTCAAAAATTTAAGTTGGCAACATCTCAGAGATAATGATGTCTTCTATCTATTCTCAAAGCGTATTTGGCTATACCCAAGTCACCCCGAATTGACTTCGACCCATAATGTCTGATTATCTTGTAGATACACTATGTCTGCCTCCCGTTTTCTTCTAACTCCAGACTTGAGAAATTTATATACACGTATATATATATATATATATATATATAAATATATATATATATATATATATATATATATATATATTTTTTTTTTTTTTTTTTAAATCAAAATTGTTATCGACTTCGGAGTACTAAATCACTGCAAGTCCCGAATCTGGATCACTGCAGTATCTTGAAATGCTTTCTTCACGGAATCAGAACACTCACGGGCTCGTGTATGACTGGGTAGTCGCTTTTCTGCCTATCCTTCGAAAAGATATGTATGAAGACATACAAAACTCTTAAGGAGTTTCCACGTAAATTCGAGTAAATTTAAGTTAGTATCACATACACTTTTACGCACCATAAAAATTACCATGACATACAATGACTGTTCTAAAGCCTTTTAAGCCTAATATCTTCACTAGTTAAGCACACACAATCAGTATATATATCATTTTCCAAGGTTGGATCAATTTTCTGTTAAACACAGCATAGAACTTCATACGAAGTAACAGACTTGAAAATTAATTTCATTTCCCACAAAAAAAAAAAAACTTTAAATTCAATCGCCCCAATCACGTCAAAGTCGTCAGGTAAACGGCTATCCTGAAGATCCAATGGATCAACTGGACCGACCACATACAAGTATGTGTCCTTCTTACTAAGTATGACCGACTAATTTTCAGTAACTGAAAGAACACACGTCATAGCTGCCCCGGTCACTTTCAGTCTTCCAGTTAATGGCTATCCTCATTCTCTACGTTGAAACGAGGACCAAAACATATCCTAGGATATGTCCATCAAACTGAGGTAACCGACTAATTTTAAGCAAAAATGACCCATGTTTTTTTTTTTTTTTTTTTTTTTTTTTTTTTTTTTTTTAAATCAAAGAC
Organism: Bidens hawaiensis; assembly: GCF_021521415.1. Lineage (NCBI taxonomy): Eukaryota > Viridiplantae > Streptophyta > Magnoliopsida > Asterales > Asteraceae > Bidens > Bidens hawaiensis. The sequence goes on along the minus strand of NW_027498690.1, from coordinate 95,021 downwards.
ATGGTTACTCGGATTGATCATCCCGTTTAGCTCAATTAGGTTTTGAAATCTGGATTTATCAAACGCTTTTGTAAACAAGTCAGCAAAATTTTCAAGTGTATCAACTTTTTCGATCTTTATTAGTTTCTTCTCAGCACAATCCCGTATGAAGTGATGGCGAATGTCAATATGCTTAGTTTTACTGTGCTTCACGGGATTGTTAATTACTGAGATGGCGGCAGTGTTATCAATTAAAATAGGAGTAAGTAAGAAATTCAGACCATAGTCGCGCAATTGTTGCTGAATCCACAAAACCTGAGAGCAGCAGTTGGATGCTGCCATGTATTCAGCTTCGCATGTTGAAATTGCAACTGATGTCTGTTTCTTGCACTGCCAGGAAACTAATCTTCCTCCAAGAAACTGACAGCCTCCTGTTGTTGACTTCCGACTCTGATTACAGCCACCATAATCAGAATCTGTATACGCCACCAGTTCAACGTCTCCTCCCTTTGGGTACCACAACCCTAGTTTCGGCTTGCCCTTAAGATACCGCAAAATCCTCTTCACACCTTTCATGTGAGATTCCTTTGGGTTTGCCTGAAAACGAGCACAAAGACAAACAGAAAACATTATATCGGGCCTAGAAGCAGTTAAATACATTAATGAACCTATTATCGCCCGATACAGAGTAGGGTCCACATCTGCGTCACCATCTGATTTAGCGCCCAATTTGTGATTGACGCAGATTGGGGTGTCATATGGAGAACTGTCCTCCATCTTGAATCTCTTCAGCACATCATGAACATACTTTGTTTGATGAATGAACATCCCATCCTTCTTCTGATCAACCTGCAATCCTAGAAAGAAGGTTAGTTCACCCATAGCACTCATCTCGAATCGTTCTTCATGACAGCCTCAAAATCCTGACACATGGATACTCTTGATGCAGCAAAAATGATATCATCCACGTAGACTTGAACCAGTAAGAAGTCACATCCTTCTCTCTTCACAAACAGCGTACTGTCAATCAATCCTCTGTCAAAACCATTTTCCAGCAAGTAGTCCGATAACGTTGAATACCAGGCACGAGGTGCCTGATGTAACCCATATAACGCCTTGCTCAACCTGTATACGTGATCCGGAAAGTCTGGGTCAGGAAAACCCGGAGGTTGCTCAACAAACACAACCTCATCAACTTTCCCGTTAAGAAACGCGCTCTTCACATCCAACTGAAACACCTTCATCTTTTTAGATGCAGCAAACGCCAAAAACAATCTAATCGCTTCTAACCGGGCAACAGGAGCGAAAACCTCATTGTAGTCAATACCCTCTTGTTGATTAAAACCTTTAACAACCAGCCTCGCCTTATTTCTCACGATAATCCCCTTTTCATCTCTCTTGCACTTGAACACCCATTTCGTGCCTATAGCATGCACATTCTTTGGTTTTTCAACCAAAGTCCAAACTTCCATTTTTTCGAACTGAGCCAACTCTTCTTGCATGGCTTCGACCCACGAGCTGTCCTTTAAAGCCATTTGATAATTCTTCGGTTCGACTTGGCTTATGAAGCAAGAGTACAAACATTCGTTCATGATACCTGTATCTTTAATGCTTGTATAAACACAGGTGTGCTCATTCAAGCTACTTCTGGTTTGTACACTAGAGGACACATCACCTATAACATTCTCCAATGGGTGATCTTTGTGAATTCTCGTGGTCGGAACAGCACCGACATGCAAATTGTCTTCCAAGTTTGAAGAGATCTCATCTATGGTAGTTTCAGGCTGAGAGTGAAAAGGATTAATAAACTCATCTTCAGTTGAGGCCGCAGGGGTATCGATAGGGTTTGATGTGGAAGGCTGAGATTTTTCTGTCATCTGATGTTGCACTACCTCCTCTTCCTCATCAAAAATCATCTTCGTCACTGCTCTTTCGTCTTCTTCAGAAATTTCCAAAGTAGGTACGTTAAACGACTTAAAAAGTTTAACATAGTCAAACAGCTCAGCAGGTCCATTGCTTGGTTTTGGCGGTTGGTAACTAGTAATGTCGGTGTTACAAACCACCTCCACCTTGCAAGTTGTCGTATTGAAGACCCGTCTGTTGGGAGTCCCAACAACATAACCGACTAGGATTCCCTCATCAGCTACTTCACCAAATTTCGAATTAGTCTTCAAAATCGAACAAGGAGACCCAAAAGGTTCAAGACCGCACAAGTTGGGCTTCCTTCCGTGCATAAGCTCGTAACAGGTTTTTCCAAGTCTCTTAACGGTTAACACCCGATTCAGAACATAGCAGGCTGTAGCAACTGCTTCAGCCCAGAACATCACAGGAAGCTTTGAGTCTGCCAGCATAGTTCTGGCTCCTTCAATCAACGTTCGGTTCTTCCTTTCAGCTACTCCGTTCTGTTGTGGAGTATACGGAGCGCTGTATTGATGCTCAATACCCTTCCGAAGACAAAAGATTTCCATCTCAAAGTTCTTGAACTCTGTCCCATTGTCGCTTCTGATGAATTTAACTGATTTACTCATGACGTTCTCGACTTTTGTAATTAGATTCTTCACCATCTGAGTCGTCTCGTCTTTCGTTTTCAGAAAATATACCCACGAGTATCGCGAGTAATCATCAGTTATCACCAAGCAGTAAGAAGTACCACCTAGACTTTGTACATTCACCGGACCGAAGAGATCCATATGAAGTAGTTCTAGAGTACCAGCAATTGAGTTGATCGTCTTGGTGAGATGGCTTTTCTTGTGTTGCTTTCCCTTCTTGCACGCTATGCATTTATCTTCAAAGTTAAAACTCTTTAAGGGAATGCCCATCACAAGCCCATTTTTGACAATGAAGTTCATCTTACGAAGATGAATATGTCCCATTCTCCTGTGCCACAATTCTGATTCTGATTCGCTTGCTTTTGTCATTAAACAAGATTCTCCGGTGGCCATTTCAGTAGACCTCATATCCATCACGTATGTATTCGTTTCACGTGGAGCTTTCATTACTATCCATTCTTCTGGTATATGAAAACCAGGCTTCAATACAATCGCTTCATTTTTAGTGAAATGGACAGTGTATTCTTTATCACAGATCTGCGACACACTCAGCAGATTGTGCTTTAATTCCTCCACAAAGTTTACATTTTCAAGTGTCATTCTCCCATTCGACACAGTTCCTCTACCGGTAATCCTTCCTCCGCTTTCACCAGCAAAACTAACTCTAGCTCCCTGAACAGGTTTTAAGTCTTGCAACAAGTGTTTGTTGCATGTCATGTGCCTGGAACAGCCGCTATCTACAATCCAAAGATTGTTTGCAGCCCTGTTCAACTGTTCCTGCACAATAAAACAAAGAGTTAGAATCTTGGGACCCAAGACCAATTGGTCTTGGATCGATACGTCCCGTACCCTGGCTTTCTCAAGTTAGAGACTCGATAATTTCTGTAAGTCCTGTTAGGGTATCTCCTTGCAGATTGGGTGTAATGCCTTCCAAACCTTTGAGAATTGAAAGTGTTATATCTTGAGGTTTGGTTGTAAAAATGAGGTTGGTTTTTATGAAAACTTGAATTCGTTATATTTTGGCATTTTTTAAAGTTTTCATTTTTAGCAGGAACAAAATGACGCTTATTCTCATTTTTATTTGTCTTTACATCTCTAAATCTCCGTTTCAAAGGGCAATCTGCAACTAGATGTCCTAACTTGTTACATCTAAAGCAACATCGACTCTCCATTTTCTTGTCAAATGTTGGTTTGGATGTAGAGGCAGTGTTACCAGCCGTTCGTCTCACATAAGGTGGGACGTACGGATTGAGTGGAGAACTCTTTTTAGAAACTTCATTTTTATCTCCATCGGTGGGTAAACCTACCTTCTCTTTTGTCTGACCAGATTCGGACAACTTATCCAAATCTGATGAGACTGGACTTGAAACAGAAATATTCACACTAGAAACAGGCGAACTTGTTTCGCCACAGTTAACACTTGGTTCAACACTTGTAATCTTGATAGGAGTTGTCTGAGAAACCTCGAAATCAACAGATTTCTGAACACTTGGATTATAAGTATAGTTGTGGTTAAAGGGTGGTGGAACTTCGTGATATCCGATTCCTCCCCTCTTTGCAGAGGTACCTGGATCACTCACGAGGTGATCAAGGATGGCCGAGGAATTCCTGAACTGCTCAAGTTTGCGGTTCAGTTCCACCACCTTTACCTGGTGGTCAGCAATCTGTTTATCCCGATCAGCAATCACTTTAGTTTTTTCCTCCAAAACTTCATAACTAAGATCAATTATTTCAATTTTCTCAGCAAGTTTAATTTTTAAGCTTTGAACGTCTTTTTCACATGCTTTTATTTTAATTTTATAACTCGTTTCTCTTGCTTTCGTAAAATGGTGATCTTCTTTAATAGTTTTAAAGTCAGCATCTAAATGGACATACTGATCAGTTATTGTTTTAAGTTGCTCAGACAAATTCTCACAACTAGTACAAATAGTTTTAGGACTTACCTCGGAGCGATTATCTTTGTCATTTGCCATGAAAGCGGTTTCTTCTTCATTTGCTTTCTCAATTTCTTCAACCTTCTCACATTCTTCAGCTTCAGACTCAGCCATGTTTGCTTGCTCACCAGAACCACTTGAGCGTTGATTCCAGTTGTACTCTCCTGCCTCTCTGGTCAACATGGCATTTATCTCTCTGTTAACTCCTGAGTGTTGTGTAGGTCGACCTTGTCCTCGTTCAACCCTCTCATTTCTGCATTCCTTGGCAAAGTGCCCGTACTGTTGACAATTATAGCACCTTACTTTGGACTTGTCGAACCCGGGCCGACCACCAACAAACTTTCTCCCCGTCTTATTCATGAAACGCTTGACTCGCCTCACTATCATGGCCATTTGCCATTGCAAATCCATCTCCTCCAGATCATCAGCATCGATCTGGTCATAATCCTCATCCAGAACAGCAGGGTCCACAATCTTCCCCTGGATGTAGTTTTCATAGGAAGCAATAAATGATGCATAGACTGCAAACTGCTCTTCAGCAGATTTTACACTCATAGGCATCTTGGAATAACTATTGCTTGATGCATTTGCAGAAAAACTACTTGTGGATGCTTGAGGCTTTGAAGTACTAGATCCTCCAGCAACGAAACATACATCACCATTCGTGTTTACAGAAACGTTTCCTTCATGAGACGAGTCAGAGCCTGACTCCCCTTTAGAGTAATAAGCAGCAGATTCAGGCTTTGAACTTGAGCCTGAGTTAACCTTTGCACCATACATACCAGGGTCTTGTATCTGATCTGTAGGTGTTTCTTTTCGAACCATATTAAGCTCATAAGTTCTGAGCTTGTTCACTGCCGTTTCAAGATCATAATTAGGAAAGTCTCTGTCTTCCCTCATAAGAACGGTGTACATTTCCCACTTCGGTGGGAGAGCATCGAGAAGTTTTTCAACGATCTCTTCTTCTCGGTAAGCAATCGAATAATTGCTAAGCTCTGTTATTAGATGATAGTATCTGGTGATAATATCATCCAGCGATTCGTTCTTCAAAAATTTGAAGACGGAGAACTGGGTCTTCAAAAGTTTTACCTTCGATGCATGGATACCCACATTCCCCTCGAATCTATTTTCAAGAGCATCCCAAAGCTCTCTTGCAGAAGTGTACTTTCGGAACGTATGGAGAACTTCTTGAGGAAGTGCCATTGTTATCGCAGCATGGGCCTTGCTTTCGGCCTCGTACATTTTCTTTTCTTCGTCCTCCATTTTGCTGTACTTCTTAACTACTTCACGGCCTTCGTATTGCATAGTAGGAGAGATATATCCATCCTGGATGCACACCCACATTTTGGCATCCTGGTATTTGATGTATTGGATGAATCTATCCTTCCATGCCACGAAGTCAGTTCCTTTCATAAGCCTCGGGGCCTTAGTGGCAGACCCCGCTTCTACCTCCATCTTGACCAAATCGGAGATATTGATCGACGACATCCTTGCAAAAACCTGAAAAAACCTGGAAAAACAAAAAAAAATATTAAAACAGCTCAGTTGGCGAAGTTAAGAATAACTTCGCTTGAAGGTTAACTTCGCTGAAAGAGAACTTCGCTGAGATCTTAAATTCGCTTGATTTGGGCGAAGTTAAGAATAACTTCGCTTAGCTCTGGCGAACTTATGAGTTGAGCGAACTTGGGTTTGAAGCGAAGTTGCGGATAACTTCGCTAAGGCGAACTTATGAAGTGAGCGAAGTTGTAGTTAACTTCGCTAATCCTTATATCTTCGCCAAAAACCCTAATTCCAGCGACGGCAACTTCGCCTGAAGAATGGTAACTTCGCCCGATGAACGGTAACTTCGCCCGATGAACAGGGAAGTTTGTTCAGATCTGTTTTCGTCAATCCAGCAGCTCCCGATCAATGCAAAGGCTTGAAAATGACTGTCAAGCACTAGCAAAACTCAATCCCAACAAAAACACGTCCCGTGAATAGGTCAAACGAGACGTTTTCTACACCCGCGTGAAATCCCGAACCTCACAATCGAGCCGATTGGCTCTGATACCAATTGTAGGTTCCAGGACGGATCGTACACGGGATATCGCTAACAACGCAGGTGCGGAATCCCTGCGCAGGTAGTTACGAGTGTAGAGATAGAATCACACGAGCAATAAATCAAACACGTTATATTGATAACCGAACACGTGACTCACGGTCACTATTACAGAAGATGACACGTAACAATACGAAACACACTGAAACAAACCCTAAAACGACCAACATAAACTGTTTCGTCTGAAACAGTTTATATACACGACAACTTCGCCATAGGCGAAGTTGTCAATAACTTCGCTGATTCAACAAGTTCGCCATAGCGAACTTGTTGACAACTTCGCGCATTACAAAACAAACAAAAACAAAACATAATTACATTACAGACTCGATTACAAATGCTAGACTATGAACTACTGACATACATGTACCAACATATCCTACTTCCATTATTGGAAGGCGGGGAAGGAAGCATCGAGAGCTTGAAGCTTTCTATGGGTGAAGTAATTATCACCAATTTGTTAAATTGAAAATGGGCGTCAATCAAGCCATAAGATTTGAATTGATTCGAGAAACAACCAATCGGATTTATAATATTTAAGATAAGTTGAAAGCAGCGCGAGATTGGCAAAGGATTTATGCCAACATTCAAAGGAAACCATTGTCACTGGAAAGAGGTGACAAGGCATTTTTAAGGCATCACCTTAGAGAGGTGATATGAGGTTTGGCAAAACCGAAAATAGCTCCTTAATATATTGGACCTCATGAGACTATCTCCATGATTGGTCATTTAGTTTATCGATTAAAGTACTCCAGGGGCTAAGTACTATACATGATGTTTTGCCATGTATACGGATTGAAAAGTACCTAAGCGACGAGGCAACGAAAGTACCAGTAATGGGGGTACTCATAGAAGACATGCCTGATATCATAAATAATTCCGTAGAGAGAGTAGACGGGAAAACTAAACAGTTTGGACACACCAAGCTTTATTGATTTAGATTAAGTGAATTCACAGCGAGGACCAGATTATACCTGGTAACGCGAGGGTGAATTCTGAAGGAAAAACCCCCACCTTTCTCTCGGAAGGGGATAGTGGGCGTGAAAAATTTCGAGGACGAAATTTCTTAACGGGGGGAGAATGTAACGATTCCGACGAAACCAGATATGCCCTAACCGGTAGACAATAGTTACGTTATATTTAATGTCGGGTACATGAATTACCATAGTAATTATACGAGAATACATGGTTCACTGTATTGATTGTACGTGAATATATAATTCATCGTATTGAATATGCGATTAATCGATCGATAGTTATTGAAACCCGAACGAATCGAGGGTTCAATTATAGACGATATCTATAATATTTAGTGATTTTACGAATCATTAATGCTTCGGGATAAGTAAAGTACGGCACAGAAAAAGAATTTCGATGTAATGATACGTCGGTACATTAAACGAAACCTTCAATACCAAACCGAGCAAGAAATGATCGATCAAGCCGAAAAAGATGCGCAAAAATTAATAATATGATGTTTTAAGTTAATAAATGTCATGGTTTAAGTTTTTAAAGTTTTTAAATTGGTTTTAAATAAATTTCATTTTTAAACCGAAAACGACCGTTTTAGCCTCGTTTTAAGCCGAGTTAAACATTTAACCAAAAAAAAACTGAACCAGATTATCCAAAACATTATCCGGATTTCGAGAATCCAAACATGTGGCTAGAAATGGAGAGGTGGGTCCCACCCCACCCCCCTCATATTCCGATCGGCATTAAGAGGTTACACCGCATTCATTTTATTTTTTTTCACAAACAATTCAACATTCATAATCTCCTCTCCATTCTATGATCCAAAAACCCGGAATTGTAGCAAGAAAACCGAGGTAAAAATCGAGTCATTTACGTTTCCATCTTCGTTTCTTGAGTTTATTTGCAAGAAAATGAGGTTTCAAAGATGAAAACCGATTCTTGCATGATCAAGTGATGTATATGGGTTATACAAGGGATCTTGGTCCAAGAAAGGAGTTAAACGAACCAAAAACGAATTTTTACGGTTTAAACTTTAGTTTTGAAACAATAACCGAAACTATAGTGTAAGAGGCTTGATTGTGAGTGTAACTTGCTTGGTATTGTGGTATGTTGGTTGTAGGTTCTGTATTTAGTTGTAAATAAGGCGGAAAGACGAGTTTGTAGCTTGTAGTGGCGGAAAACAAAAGGTATATTCGGTTTATGTTCGGTTATGAGTGTTTTGGGACAGATTGTGGTGCGTTTAGAGTTAGGTCATGAAATTTTACAGAGGTGTTAAATACATGAAAATATGAGTTCTGTGAATTTTTGGTAATTTTTGGACAAAGGATGAATATTTGGTGAATTTAATTCTTGGTTTTGGCTAAAAATGGTAAAAAATAGTTAAATATCATGAAAAATTCTGGGAAATTTCAGATAAGCTTTTTATATCATGTAAAAGTCACACACAAAATTTTAGGTCAGTTGGAGAAGCCTAAGTAGGCTTTTGTGTTAAACGAGTTCTAGGGTTTTCTAGCTCGGTTTTAGTGAAAATGGCATGTAAAAATAGATTTTGGTTCTGGAAAAATTACAGGGGACTATGTGGATGGCAAGGGACATCCAGGAAAAATTTGGGATTTTTCTAAGGTCGTTTGGTATTTACGACATATTTAGTGTTTAAATGGTGTTTAAAAATAAATAAATAAATTTTAAATATAAAACTTAATTCTGGAAATATTTTTATAAAATTCCCCACTGTCAAAAAGTGATTTGTACAAAATTTCAAGATCCGAGACTAAACGGATAATTATTTGTGCTAAAAATAAAATAAAAACAAACTTTTAAAGCTTAAAACGCGTAAACCGGTAAAGCTCGCCTAAACGAGCTGACTGGTGTATAAAAACACTAAAAATGAACTATTTTCATATAACTGAGTTAAACAAGTAAAAATAAATCATCCGAAAATAATTCGGATGATTTGGGTAATTTTATCTGATAAAACAGTTTCCGGTGAACTAAAGACGGAAACGGGTCCCGCGGCCAATCGGGGCGTCTAAACCGAGTTCAAATTTCACAACTTTAATTAAATTATCATTCAACTACTATTTTCGGGTCGTGTGTGACCAAACTCATTTTGAAACGTAAAATCGGATATCCGTGCTAGGCACGCAAAACGGGGAAAACAAACTAGTAGTAATTTTGACTATTGAACTCTAAACGATATCACAATCTGAGTCCGGAGAAGTGTTTCTGGGTTAACATTGCCCCCGGAATGGGTACAGCACTGGGTTAACAGTGTCCCCAGATGTACTGGTTAACACGGCTAAAGATTATATAAACTATAATTGTATAATAACGATCGTAGGGATCATATTACAGATTGGACGTGTTAACTGATAATGATTGTTGTTAACTGCTTGCATGTGCTAAGGTGAGTTTCACGAGCCCCTTTTTCTGAATTGTTTTTAAATATTTTCCCGGGGCGGAAAGCATGTTACTATTGAAATGTTTAAGTACATACTGAACGCATGGATTTGCTTGTATTTATAAATATTTGATTGTACGGGAATCGTACGGAATGGGTACAGTACTGGGTTAACAGTGTCCCCAGATGTCCCTAGAAGTGTTTCTGGGTTAACATTGCCCCCGGAATGGGTACAGTACTGGGTTAACAGTGTCCCCAGATGTCCCTAGAAGTGTTTCTGGGTTAACATTGCCCCCGGAATGGGTACAGTACTGGGTTAACAGTGTCCCCAGATGTCCCTAGAAGTGTTTTTGGGTTAACATTGCCCCCGGAATGGGTACAGTACTGGGTTAACAGTGTCCCCAGATGTCCCTAGAAGTGTTTCTGGGTTAACATTGCCCTCGGAATGGGTACTGTACTGGGTTAACAGTGTCCCCAGATGTCCCTAGAAGTGTTTCTGGGTTAACATTGCCCCCGGAATGGGTACAGTACTGGGTTAACAGTGTCCCCAGATGTCCCTAGAAGTGTTTCTGGGTTAACATTGCCCCCGGAATGGGTACAGTACTGGGTTAACAGTGTCCCCAGATGTCCCTAGAAGTGTTTTTGGGTTAACATTGCCCCCGGAATGGGTACAGTACTGGGTTAACAGTGTCCCCAGATGTCCCTAGAAGTGTTTCTGGGTTAACATTGCCCCCGGAATGGGTACTGTACTGGGTTAACAGTGTCCCCAGATGTCCTTAGAAGTGTTTCTGGGTTAACATTGCCCCCGGTACGGGTACAGTACTGGGTTAACAGAGGTTTCACTTGTGGGCTCAGCATAATTACATCGATAATATTATATTATGATATGGATTTATCATGGTTTACTCAAATTGTGAAACTCACCAACTATTCGTAGTTGACCCGTTTTCTCACAGGCTTTTCAGGTACAATTAAGATGAAGTGATTGTTTACGTGCTAAGTTCTTGATGTGTGTAAGATTTGCGTGTGGGATGTTAGGATACATAATATTAAATAGAATTATGTATCATATTGTATGATGTGTGTATCACCTAGACGGTAATGAAATATGAGATAACGTAATTTGAAGTATATTAATGTATTCAGTTTTCTTTATAAACAATGTGGTTGATATCAGAGGTGTCTGTTGCATCCCGTTTACGTTTCCGCTGCGGTTACGGGGTGTTACACGTTTTGAGTTAGAATTTATACTCTAGAGATTGTAGGAGCTATTTCTCTTACTGTACTCGTGGTCATAAAGCGGGTGTAGAGAATATATTATCTATATTGTTTGATGTAGAAATCCCTCTATAATTATGTAAATTAAGATTAAGTGAGTATAAATAATAAGTTGTGCAAATTTTTATTGGTTATTAAGGAAATAGTGATATTCGACATAAGTTGTGCTAGCGTTAATCATGACTTAAGAATAAGTCAGAATTTAAATGAGATAATCTATTTGACAATTTGTTAAGTAGCTGATATAATCAATGAGGTGATTTGATATGAGATTTTTGTCGAAGCATAACAAATTAAAAATGTTAATACTTAAGATTTGAGGGTGATAACTTAGATGTAATTGATAGTTATTGGGGGTATTGAGTTACTTGTGATAAGTTTGTTAATTGATAACGTGATAATCGTGAACATGAGGGATATTGTTCAAATATTAAGGTATTTAATAATACTTTTATTATAATTGATAGTTTGATGATGTTGTAATATGCGTATAAGAAAATAGCTATTAATTGCTCTTGATAATTTGTGAATGTGATAATATGAGTGCGGGATAACCGATTAGATAATTAAATAGTAAGTTGTTTAGATGGACTTGTGATAACATAGTCCCGGTGAGTGAATGATTTGTGCTCCATCATGAGGATAAAAATATTTGTGAGTATGTGAATGAATTGAGTCAATAAGTCTTGATCCAATGTAATTGAATAATTAAATAATTGAGTAACTAAATCATATAATAGGTTGTTTCGAATGAAATCAAACGTACAAACAACTAAACAAGTAACGAAAGTTTCAATTAAGTAATTAAGTCAATTAATAACGTGTTTCAAATAAAATCAAATACATAAACAAATAATAATAAATAACATAAGTTTATCGATGTATCACCACGCGTGATAATGCTCAAACCAAATATCGTAAATATAATAATTGTGAAAATGAATAGTTGGCGTGTTCATGGCGTCCCATGGAATTTTCACTCGACTAGACATTTAAAAGTAATAAAATAATAACAATAAAACACAATGGAAAAATTTAATCGTTAACTAATTACGTTAAACGCTTAAAAGGTAAAAACAAAACTTAGGAAATCCTAAAAGAAATTCCCGTCAACAAAGGCAATCAACAAAAATTTAAATGTAAATATATATCTTGGAAATAAGGCATTGTGTCGGAGTTATAAAAATACTTTGATAATGAGACACAGTCTCGGAGTAATAAAATAATTTGAGAGTGAAGCATAGCTTCGGAATTATAAAAATATTTTGAGAGTGAGACATGAGCTCGGAGTTGTGTGTGCATGACAATAAAATAAACATTAAACTAAGCAGCTAAATAAGTACTTAGTCTAGCAGGTAATTACGCAAGCTGTAAACAATTAAATATAACACATAAGGTAAACAAATAGACACGTATGGGGTCCTAAGCATATTTCTAGGACTTTTCTAACGACTTATCTTAAAACTTCGGCTCTGTCACACCCCAACCTACGGCGTTAATGTGGGGGCGTGAGTTGATTGCCACAGCTCACAAGGTACTATCATGCAATTGTAAAGCGACAATATCTAATTAATTTATTAATTGTCAACGAACATTTAAGTACAACAAAAACAGAGAAAATTACAATACAAAACCAACTATTCTTGTTTATGTTTAACATCCTAAGGTCATCTCTACGTGAGCTTCAGTTCGATAAGCAATCCAATCTATTACCTGCAAATGCGTACAAAATATATATATTTGTCAACAACACATGTTGAGTGAGTAGATTCACCAGTTTTGACACGAACAAAAAGATAATATATAATGATATAAATAATAGAGTAAAAATAAGCAAAACTGTTATCTGTGAGTATAAACAATGAAAGTGTTAAGCAAGTAATGAGTGTCGGTGAAACCATTGCCAATGTGATCGGGCTCCGGCCACTACGACGGTCGTATGATCATACTATAATAAGATTATGTTGGACCTCTCCGAATGCGATTCAAGTAAGCAAGTAAGCAAATAGCAAGTAACAAACAGTCATTCAATTGATACACAACACAAAGGTCACAGTTTGCGTTTGAGAAATAATAAGATAAATAATTTGATAAATGGTACGCAAGTGTCCCCAAAATATTTGAAAACAAGTAAAATAGGGGAGTGATTACTCACCTGATAAAATGAACGAAGTAAAAGTGAGGATGTGAGGATGAGAGCTGTTAAACCCCTTCGGGATTCATCGACAAGGATTCCTAGTTAAATATAATAATACAGATTAATAATGAGACAACGTTTATAATAAATTAAAGTTTTGATGTGATTGAGTTACGTTTGAGATTAGGATGTTTATCAATTGAACGATGGGTTTCTATTGTTATTATTATTGCGAAATCAACATTATTATTCACCATTTATCTATAAGATTATTAGCTTTATTATTTATAAAATACAACTAATATACAAATTAAATAAAATGATTTGATTAAAAATATAATTTACTAAATATGAATATATAATAATATAAATAAATAATTACAACATAAACGTTTTTAAGTAAATAATTATAATAGTAATATTTGAATTAACATGCATTTTGAATCGTTAGCGAAAATCTAATGAAAACAATTTGATGATAATTATAATAATAATAATAATATATTTATATATATATAACATAAATATAGGCAATTTGTAAAGGCATTCAACAACGAGAAAACACCAAGATTGATGTCGCGTTTTAATAAAATAATGATGATTTATTATTATTAAAAATATGCTTATATATATATACACGTAAACGAAAGCTTTTAACGAGGTTTGACAAAACAATAAACTCCATGATTTCGGTTTTAATAAATTAATATTTACTTAATAACTAAAATTTAATTTAACATTTTCTTAAAATTAATTATGATAATTAATAATAAAGAAATAAACTACTAAAAAGAAAATGCCTAAAATATCGGGGTGGCCGGGTTCGAACTCGCGACCACCTATACATAAAACCCACCCTAAAACATCTGCTCTAAGCTGACAATTGGTTATTGAATGAAAAACAATGATTAAATACAAACACAAGCAGAACCCCAAATTGATATGAACCCTAATTATCCAATTGATAAATCTGTTGTTTGTTTGATTAATTAACCATAGGGTTAATGTTAGACATGCATAAACGATCATATATAATAAAAAAAATTACCAGATACAACTATTAGATGATGGTGAACGGTGGATTAGACGAGCTCAAACAGCGACAACCAGACGAAGTTGGTGCAATTAAAGATGGGGTAAAGGTTTGCGGCGGGTATAGGGTTGTGCAGACGTGAGGAATTGAGTTATAATCTTACTTAAGGTATAGAATCGATTTTAGGTCAAAGACGGTTAGTATAAGATCAATACGTATCATAATACAATCTAGTTTCCTAATTACGAGTGATTGTAGGCCGCATATAGCATGAGGATTAAAACCCCTAAATCAATTCCAAGTTAAACGCGAGAATTACGGGCCAAGCTAAATAAACGAGTTCGGGTTTGGTTTGAGCATGAATACGGGTTTATGGGTTGGGTTAATGGGTTAATAATATTGTAATAATAACAGAAATTGCAATATGGCCCTTGTAGTTTGAAGGTGGAAACACATTTGGGTAGTAGTTTTAGTTTAGGGTAATTTTTCTCATTACTAGAAAGTTTTAAGTATGTACAATAAATAATTTAGAATAATATTATAACAGTAAATTAACTCGATAAACGTGATATATTAGTTGATAAAATTTCTCGATCATGAAACGGGTAGGGTAATGGATATAATATTAATATGAAAATCCGAGTTGTTACATGCCCTGAATTAGATTTTTAATATGTTTATTAACAATGTTGAGATAATTTTTAGCAGAGTTACTTACTTATTCATTCACGATTTAACATACGAGTTTAACACGGAGCCGAAGCTTAGAATAATATGCAAACAGAAACGAATATGGGACGTGGTGGTACCTTGTGCGCGTTAGGGTTTCACGAGCAACCAGATTCCTTGCTTCTAGACTGATTCCACGAGCAAGACAGAGACACACACGAAGATTAGGGCAATTGTAAGTGACTAGAATATTATAACACTCGAGTAGGGTTCGAATCAGAATAGAATAAATTAGAACACTAGATTACCAGATTATGGATGCTCCTTGGTTGGTTCAGATTCTTCAGCAGAGAGATAGAGAGATTCAGATAACAGATAGTTTACTTTGAAGATGTTGCAAGTAAAAGGATGATAACATTGATTTAAATTAAGAAGAAGAAATATTTGATCAGAGAATTTCTTGGATACTGAAGACATGCACAAGGTCTGATTGGGGAAGAGGATGGCTAGAACATGAATGGGGGCAGGGGTGGTTCGCATATTTAATTGGGCTTCAGAATATTTGTTTTTGATTTTTGATATAATATATTTTGTTATTTTAATAATTTTGTATAATTAGTTTTTGGTTAAAGTAAGGAGTGTTTTTAGTTTTATAAAAACATAGGTGATGGTGATTTTGTAAATATATAATGTATCTCAAATCTCATGTTTCAGTTTTTATTCGTTTGGTTCGGTGTTCGAATGTTGATTTAAGAAGTGTTTGACGGTTGAGTTATATATTTTGGATACCCGATAAGATTAAATAATTGTTGGAATGTTACTTAAAATTTTCAAGCTATCAGGCTCGAGTTCATTTGGGTTAAACGAGTTTCGGTTCGCTTTGTTTTTATTTGGGCCAAGCCTATCGACATACGGTTCGATTCGACCAACACTATGTTCGGTATCAAATGAGAGAAAAAGAAGAAAAAAAATTGCCCTACATTTGGGGTTGTCACAAGTACCGTCTTTCTTTCTTGACAAACAAGACGGGTGCGCCCCATGGAAATGAACTTGGGCGAATGAAACCTTGTCCGTGATGTCACACCCGGCCCTGAGCGGCGGAAACAGCCGGGCGCGCGCGAGTGGGGATTGATAATTAAGCACGGGCCATTGCAAACATTCAAAGTAAGATTTTCATTGCGCATGAAATGTTTAATACAAATACATTACATTGTTTAAAAATTACATAAAAACATCCAAGTATAAAAACTGTTGAAGATTTCCACGCCGTATCCCCTTGCGCTGCGGGAACAACCACGCGCATCGAAGGGATAGAACTAAAATCTTCCAAAAAGCTAGTTTTAGATGTTCAGCGTGAGGTGCTCTAAGTGTGACTCCATGCGCTACCTAGTTATCTCCTGAAAGACACGTAAAAACATTTGAATCAGTATAAACTGAGTGAGTTCACAAGTTTTAGTAACTTGATAAATCGTATTGCATCATAATCTTGATAAAAATCATTCTGAAACATAATTCTGATAGCATCATTAAAACACATGCTTGGTAAAACATAGTTCTATCAACACATTCTGATAAAATCGTCCCGCGGGTTACGCGCGAACATTTCTGGGAACTGTGCTCGTCTGTGTAAGTGGCGCTGCCACTACGAGCGAAACAAGTAATACCGTCCCGCGGGTTACGCGCGGACACATCTGAAAAACCGTGCTCGTCTGTGTAAGTGGCGCTGCCACTACGAGCGAATAATACCGTCCCGCGGGTTACGCGCAGACGTTGTGCCGGAAAACAAGGCGCTCGTCCATGCAAAGAGGCGCGACCCCTACAAGCGGGCTCAAACCCATAGTACTGCCCCATGACCATACTAGGCACTCGTCCATGCAAAGAGGTGCGACCCCTACGAGTGGGTGGATCAAACCAGCAGTCCCTACCCTTAGAGTTCCAATGGTAAAGTGATCACTTACTCGAGTTCTAGCGCACATACATCGAAAACCTTAGATAACCGTTCGCATTGCTCATTATGAAATATAATTTAAACACATAATCGCTTGCATAGCTTGTAAGTATACCATGATAAAACATTATTTAAGTACGTGTCCCTCGCCCCGAAAACAGTTTAAAAACAGTGAAAACAACGAGAATAGGGGCTGTGAGACTCACCTGTGGTTCTTGTTAAGGGATTAATCGAGATTCGGGTTTTCTTGGTGTTGGCCTCGGAATTGAAGGTCTAGAATGCGATTAAATAACAAGAAGTATATATATTAAGATCAAGAATTAGGAGAATATAAGGGTTGGAAAGCAGATCTCAAGGTTATATTCTTGGCTTACCTGGTAACAGGATCGGAAACGAAAACAACGGATGCTTGGGAGATGATTAGTGCAAGTTGCAGTTCTTAAGAGAGAAGTTTGAAGTGTGTTTTGGGTGATAGTTTAGGTTACATATTTATAGGCAAACTCAAGGGAACACAATCCCTTGCTTTAGGGGATTGTAATCTTTTCATATCTAGGTGTAATGATGATAAGGTATGGAAATTATTATTATTTATTTAAAAGTGGAGTAGTGGATAAAAGATTTTGATTTGATTTGGTCAGGACATGCAGGTCTGGGGTTGGTGAGAATAGGGTGGCTGACAGTTGACTTTTCATGTTACAGTGTGCTATTTCAGGTACTTTTGTCCGTGTACAGTAAAAAGTGGAAAATCTCTGAAACACGCTACTGTTTCCTTTTGGGCGGGAGTAATCTCCTTACGTCTGGAGAATAGACTAAGTGTTCTGTGCGTATCACTTTGTGCGCATAGCTTTCTGCGTGAAGGACATTTCTTTGCTGCGGGTAGGTGCGTAACCTTCTCGCAGTTAGGACATTGAGTTTCATTTGTAGATTCTCCAGGTGGTCTTGGTATTTCAACATAGTGATCAGTTATGTTGAAGTCAATTCCATCTTGGAGCTTCAGACAAACTAGCTCTCAATGTTCCCGCCATGCGGGGAGGTTAGTTCCCTTCCGCACGCGCATAAACGATTTAGGATGCACCCGCCTTAGCATCATGCGGGATGGTCAACCCATTAGACAACATAACGTTAAGGTACATGAAAACATAAAGCCAAAACATTCGCGCATGGCGCATATAACATATGCCCACGCTGGTTCTTAACATGGCGCGCTCGCGCAGGGTGCACATAACAAATGCACGCGCTGATTCTAATATGGCGCGCTCGCGCAGGGCGCACATAACAAATGCACGCGCTGATTCTAATATGGCGCGCTCGCGCAGGGCGCATATAACAAATGCACGCGCTGATTCTAATATGGCGCGCTCGCGCAGGGCGCATATAACAATTACCTAATATTTAGGTTGATTACTTGGTTTAAGGGATTGGGAATTTACCGGGTGTCACATTCTCTCCTTGTTAAGCAAATTTCGTCCCGAAATTTAGGAGATGTTGCTGGCAGAAGCCATGCTCTGAAAGAGGTGTGGGTATTTCTTGCGTATTTGATCTTCTCTTTCCCAAGTGAATTCAGGCCCACGCCTTGATTTCCATTGAACCTTTACTAACTTGATTTTGCTTCTGCGCAACTTTTGTTCTTTCCAACCGGTTACTGCTATAGGTTCTTCTACGAAGTGCAGCTGTTTGTCGATGTGAATCTCTTCCAACGGCAAAATCAACGTTTCGTCAGATAAGCACTTTTTGAGGTTGGACACATGAAACGTATCATGAACTCCACTGAGTTCGGCGGGTAAACGGAGTTTATAAGCAACCGGACCGATCCTTTCCAGGATCTCAAATGGTCCAATGTAGCGCGGATTCAACTTTCCTCGCTTGCCGAAACGGGGGACTCCTTTCCATGGAGAGACTTTCAAAAGTACTCTATCCCCTACTTGAAACTCCAACGGTTTCCTTCGCACATCTGCGTAGCTCTTCTGTCTGTCGCGCGCTGTCTTAAGGCGATCCCGTATCTGAAAAATCTTGTCTGTTGTTTCTTGGATCAATTCTGGACCAGTCATTTGCTTGTCACCCACTTCAGCCCAGCACAGTGGGGATCTACACTTGCGCCCATACAAAGCTTCAAACGGCGCAGCCTTGAGGCTTGTGTGATAGCTGTTGTTGTAAGAAAATTCAACCAATGGGAGATGAGTATCCCAGCTACCTCCAAAATCGATCGCGCACGCGCGTAGCATATCTTCCAATGTCTGGATTGTTCGCTCGCTTTGCCCATCCGTTTGAGGATGATAAGCTGTACTCATATCAAGGCGAGTACCTAGAGCTCCTTGTAACGATCTCCAAAACCTTGATGTGAACCGACTATCTCTATCAGAAATGATGGACACTGGGACTCCATGTTTTGAAACTACTTCTCGAATATACAATCGGGCTAACTTTTCCATCTTATCGGTTTCCTTGATCGGCAGGAAGTGCGCTGACTTAGTTAGCCGATCCACAATAACCCAGATCGTGTCGTAACCCCCAGGTGTCCTTGGCAATTTGGTGATGAAGTCCATAGAGATTTGTTCCCACTTCCACATGGGAATTTCTGGCTGTTGAAGCAACCCTGATGGTTTCTGGTATTCAGCCTTTACCTTCGAACACGTCAGGCACTTACTGACATACGTCGCGATGGCGCCTTTAAGATTGGGCCACCAATACAGCGCTTTAACATCTTGGTACATCTTGTCTGCGCCAGGATGTACGGAATACCGCGTCTTGTGAGCTTCGTTTAATACTTGCTCGCGCAATCCTCCCTTGAGAGGGACCCATATGCGGTTAGCAAAATACCGAGTGTCGTTCTCTTTGAGCTCCAAATCCTTAATCATACCCCCAAGGGATTCGTTTTTAACAAACTCTGGTTTCAAGGCTTCTTGCTGAGCGTCTCGGATGCGGGTAGAGAGATCTGCGCGAATGGTCAACCTTAGAGCCTTGACTCGTAGCGTTTTTATTCGCTCCTTCCTACTTAGCGCGTCTGCTACCACATTCGCCTTTCCAGGGTGGTACTTAATTTCACAATCATAATCATTCAACAACTCCACCCATCTTCGTTGCCTCATGTTTAAATCCTTTTGATCAAATATATGTTGAAGGCTCTTGTGATCCGTAAAGATTATACACTTTGTACCATAGAGGTAATGGCGCCAAATCTTTAGCGCGAAGACAACCGCTCCAAGTTCCAGATCATGCGTTGTGTAGTTCTTTTCATTGGTCTTGAGTTGGCGCGAGGCATACGCTATGACTTTGTCTCGCTGCATAAGGACACATCCGAGTCCCTGATGTGAAGCGTCGCAGTAAACGACGATGTCATCCGTCCCCTCGGGTAAAGACAAAATTGGCGCACTACATAATTTCTGTTTTAACATTTGAAATGCCGCTTCCTGATTTTCGCCCCAAACAAACTTCTTGTCTTTCTGAGTTAGCGCGGTCAGTGGTAGAGCTATCTTGGAGAAGTTCTCAATGAAGCGTCGATAGTAGCCAGCTAGTCCTAGGAATTGCCTCACCTCAGTTGGGGTTTTTGGCGCTTCCCAGTTTTCGATGGCCTTGACTTTGGAAGGATCAACGTGTATTCCTTTCTCGTTTACAACGTGACCGAGAAAATGAACTTCTCTAAGCCAAAACTCGCACTTGGAAAACTTCGCATACAACTTTTCTTTCCTCAACAATTCCAAAATCAATCTCAGGTGTTGCTCATGCTCGGCCTTGGTCCGAGAGTAAATCAGAATATCATCTATAAACACAATCACAAACTTGTCCAAGTATGGTTTGCACACGCGGTTCATCAGATCCATGAACACAGCCGGCGCATTAGTTAGCCCGAAAGGCATCACTAAGAACTCATAATGGCCGTATCTAGTTCGGAAGGCTGTTTTCGGCACATCTTCCTCATGGACCCTAAGTTGGTGGTATCCTGACCGTAGATCTATCTTCGAATAATAACTGGATCCCTGCAACTGGTCAAATAAGTCGTCAATCCTCGGTAAGGGGTACCGATTCTTGACTGTCAGCTTGTTCAGCTCCCTATAGTCAATACACATCCGGAAAGAACCATCCTTCTTCTTAACAAACAGTACTGGAGCTCCCCAAGGTGAAAAGCTTGGGCGTATGAAACCCTTATCCAATAGTTCCTGTAACTGATTGGATAGCTCTTGCATCTCAGATGGAGCTAATCGATAAGGCACTCGAGCTACTGGCGCAGCTCCTGGGACTAAATCAATACGAAATTCGACTTGTCGCGGCGGCGGTAATCCGGGCAAATCTTCAGGGAAAACTTCTGGAAATTCGCGCACTACTGGTAAGTCTTCAATTCTTCGCTCATCTCCTTTCTTCTCTACTACATGCGCCAGGAAGGCGTAGCACCCTTTCCTTAGGCACTTGCGCGCTTTTAGGCACGAAATTAGTTTCGCCGCAACTCCCCTTCTTTCCCCTTGAATCACCAAGGTTTCTCCGTTCAACAGTGGGACCCGAACCTGTTTCTCATGGCAAATAACTTCCGCGTGGTTCTCGACTAACCAATCCATACCTACCACAATGTCAAAACTTCCCAAGTCTATTGGCAACAAATTAATATTGAACCCGTGACCTCCCATGACTATTACACATTGTTCAGTTCTTTCGTTCGCGCATAACTGCCTACCATTGGCTAGTTCTATAGTATAAGGCGTGTCTAGCCTACTGCTTGCTAGGCCTAGGGAGTTTTTAAACTCAGCGGATATAAAACTTAGGTCAGCGCCAGTATCAAATAAAACAGATGCAAAATGGCCGTTAAGCAAAAACGTACCGGTTACCACATTCGGCT
The DNA here is from genome assembly GCF_021521415.1 of Bidens hawaiensis. Classification (NCBI taxonomy): domain Eukaryota; kingdom Viridiplantae; phylum Streptophyta; class Magnoliopsida; order Asterales; family Asteraceae; genus Bidens; species Bidens hawaiensis. The sequence goes on along the minus strand of NW_027498690.1, from coordinate 73,198 downwards.
CTTCTTTAGCTTCGCCCGCGCCGATCACAAAAGCTCTCCCGCGAGCTTGGTTTCCCTTTTGCGGGCAATCCCGACTAAAATGCCCTGGCTTCCCGCATGCGTAGCAGTTGTCGCTCGCTCCAGCTTCTCTGACACGGCAATTCATCGTCTTGTGCCCTGGTCTGCCACATTTGGCACATTCGATTCTTGCGCATTCACCCTCGTGGTGATACTTGCATTTGTTGCACCATGGGCGAGGCCCGCTGTATCCTTTCCTTGATGGCTCCGCGGCTTGGATCGCGTAAGCCCTTACGCTCTCCTGCTTCTTGAACGGTGGTTGCTTGGAGTCGGACCCTCGGTGGTGAGAGTTCCACTTCCTCTTGGGATCAGAGGTTCGCTGCTCGATTCCGCGCGTAGTTAACATACCCGCATGGACCGTATCCCTTGTAAGGGTGATGGCCCGCGCTACCGCCTCATCAAAGGTTGGAGGCGCTGCGGCGTTGAGCGGAACCCTAACAACAGGAGGTAACCCAAAGATATACCTCTCGATCTTCTTTTCCTCCGTGTTTGCCATGTCTGGCACCAACTGGCAAAGCTCGTTGAACCGGTTGTTGTAGGCGTCGATATCCGTTCCTACCATGGTGTGGTTCCAGAATTCCTGCTGCAGACTCTGGATTTCTGCGCGAGAGCAGAACTTTCTCATCATCATCTCCTTCAGCTCCTCCCAGGTTTTGTGAAGAGCAACTTCTCGCCCCAAGGTCTTCACTTGAAGCTTCCACCAAGATGAAGCTGCTTCTTGGAACATGCAGGTCGCGTAAAGGACCTTCTGGTTCTCACTACATCCGCTAATGGAGAGAACTGTCTCCATCTTGTCAATCCAGTTGTAGAGCCCAATGGCCCCTTCGGTACCCTTGAATGGCCAAGGCTTACAGGCCATGAATGTCTTGTAGGAGCATCCTTTGTCCAAGGCTCCTGATTCGGGTTCTGGGGTCTCATTCTGACGACCCTGACTTGATTCGGCCTTGCTGGCCTCATGTGTCGCGATCGCTTGCGCGATTATTTCCGCGAGTTCCTCGGGTGTCATGGTAATTCCCTTGGCTTTAGTTGGAGGCATTCTCTCTTTAAAAGAGAATGAAAATATATTAAACTTAGCGCATTTACTCTGAGCACATAATGTTCTTTATCTTTATTCACTAGACACTGTGTGACCCGTGTTCCTAAGTGTGTGTATAGTTTCTTTTGAAAATATTTTCTTTGAAAAATATTTCATGCGATTCCCCAACGGTTATAGTCTAGGTTAAAACTTCTTTTCCTAGTTCGCTATAACCAGTGCTCTGATACCAATCAATGTGACACCCGGTAAATTCCCAATCCCTTAAACCAAGTAATCAACCTAAATATTAGGTAATTGTTATATGCGCCCTGCGCGAGCGCGCCATATTAGAATCAGCGCGTGCATTTGTTATATGCGCCCTGCGCGAGCGCGCCATATTAGAATCAGCGCGTGCATTTGTTATGTGCGCCCTGCGCGAGCGCGCCATATTAGAATCAGCGCGTGCATTTGTTATGTGCACCCTGCGCGAGCGCGCCATGTTAAGAACCAGCGTGGGCATATGTTATATGCGCCATGCGCGAATGTTTTGGCTTTATGTTTTCATGTACCTTAACGTTATGTTGTCTAATGGGTTGACCATCCCGCATGATGCTAAGGCGGGTGCATCCTAAATCGTTTATGCGCGTGCGGAAGGGAACTAACCTCCCCGCATGGCGGGAACATTGAGAGCTAGTTTGTCTGAAGCTCCAAGATGGAATTGACTTCAACATAACTGATCACTATGTTGAAATACCAAGACCACCTGGAGAATCTATAAATGAAACTCAATGTCCTAACTGCGAGAAGGTTACGCACCTACCCGCAGCAAAGAAATGTCCTTCAAGCAGAAAGCTATGCGCACAAAGTGATACGCACAGAACACTTAGTCTATTCTCCAGACGTAAGGAGATTACTCCCGCCCAAAAGGAAACAGTAGCGTGTTTCAGAGATTTTCCACTTTTTACTGTACACGGACAAAAGTACCTGAAAAAGCACACTGTAACATGAAAAGTCAACTGTCAGCCACCCTATTCTCACCAACCCCAGACCTGCATGTCCTGACCAAATCAAATCAAAATCTTTTATCCACTACTCCACTTTTAAATAAATAATAATAATTTCCATACCTTATCATCATTACACCTAGATATGAAAAGATTACAATCCCCTAAAGCAAGGGATTGTGTTCCCTTGAGTTTGCCTATAAATATGTAACCTAAACTATCACCCAAAACACACTTCAAACTTCTCTCTTAAGAACTGCAACTTGCACTAATCATCTCCCAAGCATCCGTTGTTTTCGTTTCCGATCCTGTTACCAGGTAAGCCAAGAATATAACCTTGAGATCTGCTTTCCAACCCTTATATTCTCCTAATTCTTGATCTTAATATATATACTTCTTGTTATTTAATCGCATTCTAGACCTTCAATTCCGAGGCCAACACCAAGAAAACCCGAATCTCGATTAATCCCTTAACAAGAACCACAGGTGAGTCTCACAGCCCCTATTCTCGTTGTTTTCACTGTTTTTAAACTGTTTTCGGGGCGAGGGACACGTACTTAAATAATGTTTTATCATGGTATACTTACAAGCTATGCAAGCGATTATGTGTTTAAATTATATTTCATAATGAGCAATGCGAACGGTTATCTAAGGTTTTCGATGTATGTGCGCTAGAACTCGAGTAAGTGATCACTTTACCATTGGAACTCTAAGGGTAGGGACTGCTGGTTTGATCCACCCACTCGTAGGGGTCGCACCTCTTTGCATGGACGAGTGCCTAGTATGGTCATGGGGCAGTACTATGGGTTTGAGCCCGCTCGTAGGGGTCGCGCCTCTTTGCATGGACGAGCGCCTTGTTTTCCGGCACAACGTCTGCGCGTAACCCGCGGGACGGTATTATTCGCTCGTAGTGACAGCGCCACTTACACAGACGAGCACGGTTTTTCAGATGTGTCCGCGCGTAACCCGCGGGACGGTATTACTTGTTTCGCTCGTAGTGGCAGCGCCACTTACACAGACGAGCACAGTTCCCAGAAATGTTCGCGCGTAACCCGCGGGACGATTTTATCAGAATGTGTTGATAGAACTATGTTTTACCAAGCATGTGTTTTAATGATGCTATCAGAATTATGTTTCAGAATGATTTTTATCAAGATTATGATGCAATACGATTTATCAAGTTACTAAAACTTGTGAACTCACTCAGTTTATACTGATTCAAATGTTTTTACGTGTCTTTCAGGAGATAACTAGGTAGCGCATGGAGTCACACTTAGAGCACCTCACGCTGAACATCTAAAACTAGCTTTTTGGAAGATTTTAGTTCTATCCCTTCGATGCGCGTGGTTGTTCCCGCCGCGCAAGGGGATACGGCGTGGAAATCTTCAACAGTTTTTATACTTGGATGTTTTTATGTAATTTTTAAACAATGTAATGTATTTGTATTAAACATTTCATGCGCAATGAAAATCTTACTTTGAATGTTTGCAATGGCCCGTGCTTAATTATCAATCCCCACTCGCGCGCGCCCGGCTGTTTCCGCCGCTCAGGGCCGGGTGTGACACGTGAGTTCTTGGATTTGGTTGGAGAGTTATTGCACTTCGGAAGGTGCAAGACGGTAAGGTGTTTTGGCTATGGGGTTTGCTCCTGGTATGAGATTAACACTAAACTCCACTTGATGGACGGGAGGGAGTCCAGAAACGTCATCAGGAAAGACTTCAGGGAAGTCCTGGATAATCGAGATATCGGAAAGTTCCTTTTCTTCATCGGATTTTGTGGTTACATGGCCTAAGAAAGCGACATAATTCTTGCGTAAGTAACGTTGGGCTTCGAAGCACGACATGAGGTGTAGCTTTGTGAATGGTCTTTCTCCGGGAACATTTAGAATCACTCCCCCATCGACAGGGATTCGAATGAGTTTCTAGAAACATAGAATTTTGGCATGGTTTAGGGAGAGCCAATCTATACCAACGATGACGTCAAAGCTACCCATTTTCATAGGGATAAGGTCGATAGAGAAATTTTGACCATTGAGAGTAAGCATGAAATTCCGAATGAAGGATTTAATAGTGATCGAACTACCGTTAGCTATCTCTACCGTGAAGGGCTTAGATAATTTATTACGGGGCACATCAAGTATGTATTCAAAATCAAAGGAAATAAAGCTCATATCGTCTCATGAATCAAATAATACCGAAGCATGGTGCTTATTAACTAGAAACGTATCGTTCACCACATCATTCCAGTTACGGGCTTGGTGAGCATTGATGGTGAAAACTCTCCCTTGAGTTCCTTGAGGTGCTTGGGTTTGACAAGTTAAAGCTTGAGGTGTTGGAGCTTGATAGGCCTGCATGACCATGGGTTGGGCTTGAGGAGTAGGGGCCAGATAGGCTTGCATGACCATGGGTTGGACTTGAGGAGTTAAAGGAGCCGTTAGTTGGGGTACTTAGGGTTGGTATGCTTGCACTTGATAGGCTTGAGAGGTGTAGTATGGTTGTGGTGCAACATAGGCTTGGTGGGCTTGAGCGAGTCGAGGACACGTGTTGCGGAGTTGATTTGGGTCACCGTAATTGTAGCAATCCCTAACGGGGTTAATGATTGGAGTACGGGGAATGACTCGGTTGATTTGGTTTGATGATGCGAACTACGGTGGAGCGGCTTGCACACAGGATGCTTCTCGACAATATTGGGTAAGGTGGACGAACCGGTGGCAATTTACGCACACCTGACAAGTGGATTAAGCCGGATGGTGGCATTGGAAAGTGTTGCAATACGGTTGCGGGCCAGTGTAGGGCTTCTTGTTTGGAGGGGCTTGTTGGGCTTCTGGTTGGGCCAAGACATAGTTTTGGGAGTTAGGTTTTCTCTTGTTGTTATGGTAAAGGGAAGAGTTGTTGTGCTTGTTGTGCTTGGAGGATTCAGGCTTGGATTTTTTAGTGGGCTCGGGTGTGGGCTTATTATTGGTTTCTTGTAAATTTTTCGCGTCAAGGTCCTAGCCTTAACATGGTTCTCAGCTAGGGTACCAGCTAGTGTGATGGCATCATGAAGGATTTTCGGGTCATGGCTCAGAACAGAATCTTGGATTTGCATAGGCAAACCCGAGATGTACTTTTCAATGGTCTGCTCCAAAGAAGTAACCATATGCTGGATGAGGAGGCTCAATTCTTGGAATCGATCATTGTAAGCGGTATTATCACCACCTTCTTGCTTCAAGTTCCAAAACTCCTCTTCCAACTTCTAGAGTTCATATTTTGGGCAGAACCTTTCAAGCATGAGTTTTCTTGAGATCGTCCCACGGTAAAGCCATGGCAACCTCAGCCCCAAGAGAGTACTTTTTACCATTCCACCAAGTGAGGGCACTTGATTTGAAGACGCTTGAGGTGTAGGTGGTCTTTTGGTCTTCCGACAAGCCCAATGGAGAAACACACTTTCCATATGTTCGAACCATTGGAAGAGGCTTGTAGTACCCTCGGCTCCAACGTAATCGGTTGGGTTAGCATTCATGAATTGCTTGAAGGAGCAAGCAGTTGGGTTTGGATTCATGGGTGCGGTAGCATCATTCACGGTTGGAGCTGGGAAATGAGTGTCGAAAGGGATTCCAAGATTTCCTTCGTGATGCGAGCTGACATGCTACGGCCAGAGTTGCCAGTGTGACGTTTACAGTTGATGAGGTGGAAGACATGCTACAAGTATAAAATGTGAAAAATTTTATGAGACTCGGGTAACTGTTGTAAACATAGAGTTTGCGTAAATTGATGGTTATGAATTTTATTAGCAATTTGAGGTTGAAATTGTGGTTGAGGTTGAGAATTTTCATTAGTTGATAAAGTTTTATCATCTTTAACATTATGAGGAAAAAATAATAATATTAATAATAATAACAACATTACATAAAATGCGATATATGGGTTCATTTGTTGGTTAGAGCTTCATGAACCACCATGGTCCTTCCAACAAAATGAAAAATAGCGAACACCAAATAAACAAAATCAATAAAAATCGAATTGGGGGGTGTTGAGGTAGACGGTTGAAGTAATTCGGGAACCACCCCGTATTTACATCACCCATTTATTCAACTAAAACACAATACGGAAAAACTGAGTTTACCCACGAACTACCGTGAATTCGGTTATAAATTTAGGGTGTGATCGTCACATGGCCACGTTTAATACAATGAGGGTGGTAGATTTGTGAACGTTTGGTGTGATATAATTTGGCCTTAATATGTTTCACGCCCTCACCAAACCCTCCAGAATGGCAACCGGGTCTCGTGGTTGATTGAGATGTATGCCCATTGCACTTCCTTAGGCTCACAAGCCTTGGTGTCACAGGTTCGGTGAGCAAGTGTGTTCCCCTACAGTTACTACATATCCGTCACATGAATCATCCTCAAGGAAAGGGGAATAAAAATGTGGAATTTCTTAAGGAAATTCCCGATTAAAAATCGTCTTAAAGTTTTGAAAATAATTTTAAGATTGAGGCATAGCCTCGGAATAAGTGTGTGCTTTGTGTACAATTGTATATGATAAACAATTTAAATATGCTATGTACAAAAATTTAAATAAGTATGGTGCACGTATAGGGAGCCTAAGCATGCTACTTGGTCGTTACGTCTAACCACCTATCTTATAGCATTCGGCTCTGATACTAAGCTATCACACCCCAACCTAGCCGGAACATTTTGGGGTTCGACAATATTGTATCATAACTCAAAAGACACTAAAGTAATTACACGTGTAATATCTAAATTATTCATTTCATATATCAAATATGCAAAGCACAAACATTGTCTCAAAAGAAAATAACATTACAATCAAAAACTTAAAAGTAAAAAATTATTTTTCACTTATCATGCAACCTAAGGTATCAATCTATTCTTTAACTTCTTTCTTCATCCCAAATAGCTATCTGCGTCATGCGTGAAAATATATAGGTTTGTCAACATAAAGTTGAGCAAGTAATCACAATTTTTGTATATAATAATATTGAAAATGACAATTCCTTGCGATAAACATGAATCACTACAACTAGCATAACAATAATAATAAAGAGGGCCATTTCTCTCGTCCCAAACGGGTCGAGTTACTCCGCGACGTATGATTATACTAATGAGGATGAGGATGATGATGAGGATTAGATAACACCAACCATAATTCAAAAATAAAGACAGTCACGTTCGCACATATCATTAATTGAGCAATTGCATATAGACGCAAATAGTCGAATTGTAGTAACTAAAATAAATTCATTTAAATTGTGAACGCATAACGGACCCAAAAATTTAAAAACGGTATAAATGAGGGTTGCGATTACTCACATTATATAGTAAGATATGTGAGTATGAGACGACGATAAAAATTAAGTTAAATGTGGCTGAGCTCATCGGGATACGCCGACAAGAGTACCTAGTTGTTTACATATAATATTAATTAATTATAATGAAATATTAACAGGACTTACAATGAATTCAGGATTCGATTGGGCTTAAAGTAGAATTTTTAACTAAAATATCATTAGTTTAATTATCATAAATAAATAGTATAAACTAGAGCGTATACACAATAAAATGATATGACATGACATAACGGTTACAAATCGGTTTAAAAGAATTTTGAAGCCTTTTAAGGTTTACACTATTACTTTTTTTATGATTATTATTATTATTGTTAAAACTTATGTTAGTTTTACAAATAATTAAGAATAAACATTATGTAATATGATATACATATATAATATGAGAAAGGTAACCGAGCATTTGTTTTGAACAAAGGGTATCGGTTCGGTTAATCAAAACTAAAGTTATGTTAACAAGCAAATGAAAAAAAGAAATTTAAAAAAAATAAAAACTCAAAACAGGGTCCAGGGGATTCGAACCCACACCTGGCCCGTTCTAAGTGTTTTAAGCAAACACGCACCAGCCATCAGGCAAGTGCTTTACTTGTGAATGATAATGATCTTTAAAATACTTAATCAGAGTTAGACTTTATTCCCAAATTCAACTAAACCCTAAAATCAATATGGTTCCAATTGATTGATGTTGATTATAATTGATAAGGGGTTAACGATTACCAGTTAAAAACGACCTCAAAGCACATAACAATTACCTCTTAGGAGGCCAAATAGCTAGAGAACGATAAACTATAAGTTGCGGCCCTGACCCGAACTCAAAAACAAATGTTGATGGCTTCGTATATCAAAATTGTATTAGGGTGAAGTCCCGTGGTGTTACAGAGATGGTGTTGTATTATTTAATAGCATTTTTATTTTGTTTATATAGCGTTTTAGGTCCAGTTAAGCAGTGTTTTGGTATGGTTCAAATTAGCTGTCAAAACGTTAATATTTTCTACAATTAGATAGTCGGTGGATTAAAGTAAGGAATGATTTGGAGATGTCAAATTCCTTGATTAATTTGAGATATGAGGAACAAGCAAGGTGGGGGGGGGGGGGTTGCGCCAATAGTGATGATGATGGGGTGGAGGGAAAAGGGTTTTAATTTAATTGCATCTTGATCCCTAAACAATGGGTTTGTGTGCAAAAATGTAACATTCGGAAATTTCCATGAATAATAATAATAATAATAATAATAATAATAATAATAATAATAATATAATTATAATAAAGATAAAAGGATGGTGGGCTATGATAGATGGATTTAATTATGGACTTAAGATGAATATGGGTCTAAGGTCCATGGGCTTTGGGAGTATAAATACCCCCTTAAACCCTAAATCATTTCCATCTCCATCATTCTACACCTTAGACTACACCATCGAAAACACACACTTAAGCCAAACACTCTCTACACTATTCTATTCAATGATCCAAGACCAACCGAAGGTAAGAAATCATTTATCTTAGCTGACCCAACCATTTAGAATCTGACACCGCAGCCCCGAGATGCCGAATGAGCCGTTTGAATTTGGATCTTGCTTTATTCGGGTGTTTAATCAACCAAAAACGAGCTTAAGGGCCACCTTAGCTTGGATTTGGACACCCCGAAGCTACCTGGGTTATAAACAATCAAAATCCGGCCAACCATGGTGGTTAACGACGAATGATAACGCCGGAATCGAAGAAAAACCCAAAAAACGCGAAAAAGAAGGCTGACCTGCACTTATACGGGCGTATAAGTATAGGCCGTATAAGTATGTATGGCCGTATAAGTATGTATACAGCACATACGTAGATGTAATCCGTATATGTATACAACGTGTATGTATGAATGTAAGCCGTATATGTATACAGCGTGTATGTATGAATGTAAGCCGTATATGTATACAGCGTGTATGTATGATGGCGTGTATGTATGAGTATATACGGCGTGTATGTATGTACATCGTGTTTGTATGTAAGACGCATATGTATGTATATCGTATACGTATATATATAGTGTGTATGTATGTATGTATATAATGTGTATGTATGTATGTATGTATGTATGTATGTATGTATGTATGTATGTATGTATGTATGTATGTATGTATGTATACCGTGTATGTGTATGGTGTATATGTATATATGTATGACATGTATATATGTATGTTATTTATGTATATATATGTATATATGTATGACATGTATATATGTATGTTATTTATGTATATATGTATGTTGTATATGTATATATGTATGACATGTATATGTATGTTATACATGTATATATGTATGACATGTATATATGTATGTTGTATCTGTATATATGTATGACGTGTATGTGTATGATGTATATATATATATATGTATGATGTGTATGTGTATGCCATATATGTAAGAATGTATGTCGAGTATGTCGTGTATGAATGTCGTGCATGTGTATATGTATATAATGTATATGTATGAACAAGTGTATGTATGTATGGCGTATATCCATGCAAGTGCATGTATGACACATATGCATGTATGACGCATACATATGTAAACAAAGAGCATAGGCTTATACGGTATATACGCTAAGAACGTGGAACCGCTTAATAATGTAAGGTAATGTTTAAAATAAGAAAGACCTAGAAAGAAGGCCAGTGAAGTAAACGAACTATAGCAGAAGTAATTGATTAATGTGCCTTATTACACAGCCAGGCGTACGTTGCAAATGAAGGACATAACCGTCATCGGAAGCAGGACGCGGGTGAGTTTCTAGCCCTATTTCCTTGTTATGTTTTCGGGGTTGTGTGCGTACACAATGTGAAATGTTAATACACTTACCTTAAGCGGTAAGTGTATGTCATAGATGATTTACGTGATAATTATATTGAGGTTATGAATGAATGCTTGTCGGTGCGTGAACGATCTTCGAATATTGCACGTATAACCAAGGAAGGTGATTGTTAGAAGATTAAGGTGAAGGATGCCTAGTGTGTCCGTGTGTTATGATGTAAATTGCTTTATTTACGCTGGTACGTTATATAAATTTATTGTATATGTGGTACGTGTAAGCAGGTGTATGTACGGTATGTTGGCTCTACGTCTGACATAGTAAGTTAGGATGGCAAATCCCTCTAACTTTTGTTGGACATAGACGTGGCATGTGATAGCGTAGTTAAGGACTATGGACCTTATACGTGTTATATATGATAGATGCCAACGCAGATAAGGACTATGGACCTTATATGTATTGTAGATAGGTGTCAGCATAGGAAAGGACTGCGGACCTTATACATGCAGAAAATGTAATGCGGTGGCATAGGGGAGGACTGTGGACCTCGTACGTGCTATGATATAGGTGTCAGCATAGGAAAGGATTGTGAACCTTATACGTGTTGTAAATGTAATGTGGTAGCATAGGGGAGGACTGCGGACCTCGTACGTGCTATGATATAGGTGACAACATAAGGAAGGATGGTGGACCTTATACGTGTTGTTAATGCATGATGGTATAGGGAATGACCACGGACCTTGTACGTACCATGAATGGTGAACACAGGTAAGGACTGCGGACCTTGTACGTGTTCATGACCTTGAGTATAGGTATAGACAGTGGACCTTAAAGACATGTTTAATATTGTTTAAATTTTAAGGCTTATGTAGTGAATGGTTGACATTATCTATTCCGCGAAAAGTTTTAATTAACTCTGATATTTAGAACTGTGTTTATAAGTAAATCCAACGCCAAAGTAGGACAACGGGATTGGCGCCTTACAATAAATAGGTAAAATTTTAGTTAGGGGCTATTTGTGCTACATCCACATAGTTATTTGTAAATTTATAATATAATACTCAAATACTAATAATTAATTGAAATAAATAGACTAATAAATTCGATGTTTTATTGATACGGGTCGTGTAAAGGCTACAATACAAAAAAACGAAAACCTGAAATGTTACAATTTGACATTTCAATAGATATCAAACAACGCGCTTGGGTCAAATGGATCGTAGACAAGGACGAGATTATGTTAGGACACGATTAAAGGAAGTGGCTTTTAATTCTTTCAAAAAGGTCATAAACCAAGAGCAATTCAACATAATTTTAATTCTTCAAGCTTCAAAAAATTATCCAATATTGACTAAAAGATTTTCTGGTCTCTCTGTTTACCAACACCGAAATAAAAAACACAGTTAGGTAATTGCAGAAGTGTTAAAAGTATTAGTGGTTATGCAATTCAATGATACTAACTTGTTTTAAATTTGTTGTTGTGAAGTATATATAATATAAATGGCTAGATCAGTGTCGACAAGTTGTGAACATGGATTTAAGAATCGGCTTGGCTGTAGTGTGGATCCAAAAGTGGTTATGTTATATAGTACGCATAGAACGTTAGTCGATTTGTCATTCAAAATATTTTTCACATTTCAAATCTCGTTTCGACTTTTGTTATGTTCTAGGGTTAGGTAGGTTTGTAATTTTATTCAAGTTCTTGAAACGTTTTTGTTTACAATCATCACAATGATGCTTGTTATCTTCGTTTGATTGTGTATCTTGATCACTGTGTGTTTGATCTTCAATTTCATGTTATTGAAGATCGGTATTGTATTTCTCATTAGTTGATCGGTTCAATAAAGAAGATTATTGTTTTGTGACATGGTATTAGAGCTTGTGACACTCTTCCGCTAGATCTCTAGTTCCGGTTACTAAATTTAATCGGACATGTTATAAAACCCATTATTAACCCAATAAAAACATATATTTATAATTTTTATTCAGATTACCTAACATTTTTTTTTCATAATTTTAACTACATTCCTATATTTAAAATTCAAGTTCATTTTTTTTAAGTATACCGAAAGTAAAGATACTCTTAAGGAAAGAACTTTAAATTAGTTTAAAAAAGTTAAGATATATCATAAAAGTTGAAATTTCAAAAATCTCATCAATTTTGGTTTTCTTATCTTTAAATTTAAACAAAATTTGTTATAATATATATATATATATATATATATATATATATATATAAAGAGAGAGAGAGGAGGAGGGTTATAATAAAAAGAATGAAGTTTTGTAAAAAGTATAGGAAGTAACATGATAATGACATGTGTCAATAACGCACCACACCACGCAAGGGTATATTTGTCCATAGGGTTTTATTAATTCTTGAAGTTATTGTTCTTTTTATTTTTGAGCATTCAATTATTTTTATCGTTTATATTATTTTCACTTAGTCAATTGCTTCAAAGATTTATGTCTCCATCATCACAGTCGACATTTTTAATATCTATCTATTCTAATAAAAGACTACAACTTTTGCCACTTGTCAAGCTTATAGCCCTCTTCACCTTTTTTTCAATAAATTTATAATATATGGTCCTTATCTTTTAAATCATTTCAATATATGAATTCAAGTTTATGTTTATTAAGGGGGTGTTTGGCCTAGCTTTTTTTTTTTTGCTCATGCTTATATTTTAAAGTAGCTTATAGCTTATTTTCTATTATTTGATAAGCTATTTTTAAGTGTTTGGATTAGCTTATATTCTACAAGTTAATAATGTGTAAATAAGTTATTAAATTCACCGTTCTTTAATTTGTTAGAGTAATAAGTTGCTTCAATAATTACTAATCAATCATCTTTTGAGGACAAATAAGTAACTTACAACCTTACACAAATAAGCTTTTTTAAATAAGCTAAAAAACCATATTCACATAAGTTTCTACAAATGAGCTTATATAAGCTTATAAGCATAAGCTTAAAAAGCTAAACCAAACACTAAGTTATATTTATTTTGTAAAAAAAGCTAAACCAAACACTAAGTTATATTTATTTTGTAAAAAAAAAGCTATAAGCTTTGTTAAAAAAGCTAGGCCAAACACCCCTAAATGTAATTACTAACTGATTCATTCATTAACATTACTGGTGAAATAAGGAAAAGTATCAAAATTGAAGTTGTAGACATGTTAGAAAAAAATTTGAAAGTCACAAGTAATTGCAAATTAAAAAAATAAAAATAGAGGTGCATTATTATCGAAAAATTTGGATTTGTATGATAAACTACAAATTGTTTTTAAGCAGGGATTCAAACAGTAGTACATAATTTTTTTATATAAGATTGGTTTCAAATTTGGATTTAAAATTTTCTCATATGCATTTGAACTCATGAAATATTTATTTTTCTTAATTTTCTGCAAACATTTTGTATAAATATTATATATATATATATATATATATATATATATATTGAAGTTTAGCATTAAATCATTGAAGTTGAGTAGTATAATTATAATCAATATGTATAACGATTTATTCTATGAACTATCTGTCATCTATTTATATGACTTTTTTTGTAGTATAAATGGTTTTAGCAATAAGAAGATCAATATTTAGTTTTCAATATTTTATTTCATAACTCAGACCAAAATGTTTCAGAAACATATTTTTTATGACTTGATTTATACTTTTTCTATACATTCAAATATATTTTATTTAATATGCCTTGTAAGATAAATTACCTAATTAAAAGCATTTGATATTTTAAACCAAAAAATTTGTTTCAATCCCATTCCATTATTTTCGTTTTCCAAAAATCATTAAGGATATTGAAACATAGAATATCGTTTTCATCAGTTATTTACACAATTCTTATATTATGTTAACTTATTATTTTTATTTTTATTCAAATACAACGAATCGAGGTTATGTTAGTTTTACATGTTAATTAGTACATAATTAAAGTGCTTATTATGGTTTATATTCAAAATAATAACAATAAACAACGATTCATTATATGTGGAACGAGAACAATCGACTTAGACTAAATCCTGATAACGCCAACGACTAAGGCTTGGTTTTTAATACCTAAAAATATATACGATTTAAAAACTAACAGTTTATTTTTGTTGACCCGAAACTTAGAATTCTGAACCAAGAACCAACCCGAATTGCTTCGATTCATGTTCGGGTTAGTATTTTCTCGGGTTCGAGTTTCTCGGGTCGGGTTAGTTTGGATTTGGGTACAGGTTTTCTGGGGTTGGGTTTTAGGTTACATGTAAAAGTGACAGTCCTACGTCCAACTATTATATATAAGAATCACTACTTTCATTTTATAAACAGAATATTAATGACAACAAATTTATCATGATCAATTAATATTAATGACAACAAATTTATCATGATCAATTAATTTCAAATTTTAAAGATTCTAATGATGATTATAACATCAAAGTGTAGGTAATATGATTTTTGGGTTAATCATGTTTTTTTTTATAAACATGAGCAGATTTTCTCAAATAACATCATATTAATTGATTAAAAGCTATGATATTTTATGTGTATGAATATATTTTTTTATTAATTTCATGGATATATTGTCATTTATCTAGAGTTTGTATGTATTTAGAGAACCTTTTTTTGTCACACAGACAGCTATATGTGGATATATCAAAAGTTATAAGCAGACCTATATGTTACCTTAGTAAGAATTACAAGCAGACATGGACTAAAAATTATGATTTTTGATAAACAATGTATATCTACAAATACAATCACAAATGTAGTGTAAAAGGAAGTTTTTACTTATTTGAAACATATTTGTGTAATATTAGTTATCTAAATTTTAATGTTAATAGTAATTGTATTAACAATATATGATCAATTTGTTGAATATATTTTATTTAATGGTTAAAGTTTAAACTTTTCAACAATTACCCGTGTAATACACGGGCCTCAAACTAGTATTACATAAAAAAAAACCATAGCAGTGTTATGAATGAACCATAATGTAGTGACTTTCAACATACATAACTTACATCCTTAAGTATGTTGTATTAATGTTCTAGCCCTATATATAGTGGCTCTTGTATTTGGTAATATACACACCTCTCAATGAAACTTCTCATTTTCCCTTTGTTCCATGATTATATGCATTTTCGATAATGTTAATAAGTCGTTGTTTTATAACACGTTATCAGCACGAATTGCTTTCAGAGTTGGGTGATATAATCATAAGGTAATTAAGTTTATTACGTCTTCTTTCTCTCAAATATAATCTATTTCGTAATTCACACAACTTTAGGTTATGCTCAACTTTAGGTTATGCTGAGATTTATAATTCATTATTCTTGTTTTGATACTCATACAAGATCCATATTGTAAGTCCTATGATTTTAGGTGAAATTGAGATTTATATTTACTACTTTAATATAACCGAATATAAATAAATAGGGATCAAATATTTTAACCCTAGATCTAATATAAAATAGATGATGAATTCTTTATATATTTGTTATTTTTGGTTTTGGATTTTAATATGATGAACCTAGGCGGTGCTTGCAACGAGTTAAATCAATTGAATTTCAAAAAATATTTCCAGAAGAAACCCTGTATGTTTATTAATTGCTAACAGATGTTGGAAGGCCCCTGGTAATTGTTGATATTCGGGATTTTATTTTGGGGGCTATAAAATCTTTCACATGCTCGTTGGTAGATTGCTTTGCATAAAGAAAACAATACGTTGGTGCTAATTAATGTAATCAAATCATTTAAATGGTAGTTTCCATTAACCTTCTTATTAAATTAAATCATTTAAAATATTTTGTGCCATTTTACATATAATCTTTGATGTTTTAGTTTTAAATAAAATATACATAATTTTAGTTAGTACTCTTTCGCATGAAAATCACTATTGCACATATAATTTCATGGGGATTAAAATGGATTTCAAAGTGTTAGCAAAGGTTTTAATTATGATACGTAAGGCTAATCCACTTATTGTAATACTTAAGGCTACTCTAGTAAATTCACTAGTAAATTTTTTTTCTTAATCTAAATAAATTTATGTTACTAAAATGTGTTTGAAACATAAACTGAAATAGTTTGCTAATTTGATATTAATGATAAATATTATCATTTTAATATGGTAGTCGTTTTTAGATTATTATTTATTATTATGAATTAACTCTCATGGAATATTTTTATTACACCATGAAGATGAATTATTATTATTTTTGGATCTATCGGCCTTTAATGATTTTTAATATATTGTTTATTAGTAAGACATTTACTTCATGACGTTTTAAGACTTTTAAAACCATTTTTTATGGTTTGATATTATCAACATGAATTTATAAACCATTATTTGTTGTGGTGCTATTATATTGGTTTAAGTGTTTAATTTATATTTTTGGTCTATTATATTGTTTACTTGAATTATGTTATTATGACTACCACAGTGCAATAACATGAAATTTAAAGAAAAGTTGTATGCTTTTGTGTTTCGGAATTATTTGATCTTACAAACACTTATTGTTAGTCGTTATGCATTTAAAGTATTATAATAATTATTGTATGGTTAAAAACCTTTAATTTACAAGACATAGTCATCATTATATTTAAGTTATTAGTTTACACATGTCATGCATTAAGTATTTTCATGGAATATCTTAATAGAAAAAGGTTGAGAAATTTAAATATAGAGAATGCTATGACATATTTATATAAATGATATTCATTAAAAACTACTAAAAGACCAAACTTGTGCATTATTGTCAACCTTATCAAAAGATTATAAACACTGAGTTATGTAAAGTCCGTTTATAATATGACACGTATTCTATCTAACTTCTTAAATCTTACTAATGGTTGTAAAATGAGCATTGCTCAATCACGATTACTTCTCAATTAACATTTATGTGATTGTGATGAGAAAATTCTCCATAAGAAGATGTTGGATAAAACAATTTTAATTTGCCAAACTTCATATATGTTCACGAAGTAACAATATTATTGAATATGTATCAAAGGTTTGAAACGCGACCGCCAAGAAAATACCCACTTTGAAAGTTGTGTGGTGCTAATCCATTCCCTGAAGTGAATGGGATGATAGAATGATCACTTTAAAGGTTACGATTATGTATGTAACTAAGAAAATTATAATGATGACACCATGAACGTTGTTTAGTAATCCATTTCTTGAAGGGAATGTGATGATATAATGTTTGTGTAGAGTTTGTGGTCATGGTAATTGAAGAAATTGTTATGACGCTCACGCTAATAAAAAGATTAACTATGATAATAATGTAATGATTATACAATGATCGTTATAAAGATCATGATCATGGTAAATAAGGAAATTGTGACCCTCACATTGATAATGAGATCAACCATGTTGATATTAAAATCGACCACAAGAAGTGGCACGCTAAGGGAGTGGTTATACGAGAATAAATACAGGAAACGTGTTTTAACATGAATGTTTGGAATGATGATACATTACCCTCTTGTATTTATACTTGTGTATTAGACAAACACGAGTGAAACTAAATTATATATGAGTATAAGCAGGAAATTTATGGATCATGATTGTTTAATATAATGGCTTGACCGGTTAGACCATTCCGAGTCATTGATGATGTGAAAATATTGAAGAACCACAAAGTTCTTCACGGTAATTAAATATACGATGTTTGCTCTCAAGGGGAAGTTAATTATTAACCAACTAAGTTGGGTGTAAATCTCTAATATACTATGAAAATGATAAAACGATATGCATATCCCGACATGATACCATTTAGTGTTTTTAAATCGATGCATCGTCTAAATGGTTATCAAATTCGCAACCTGAAGTTTGCGTGACTTGTGACTTAGCTTATAGCAATATACATTCTTATAGACTATTTTGATAAATGTGATGATCTTAATTCCCATATCACTAATGATTATTGGAATAAGTGTTAACTACATGTGATGAATGTTGTCGCAAATATTGTTTTTGTCGAAGACGACGAACAAACGTCTCCGATTGATTGCAAATCCAATAATCATGAGAGCAAAAGTTCATGTGTACGTTGGAACATGTGTTTTATATTTTGATATTAATTCACATCAGGCCAATAAATTATAATACTTCCTCCCCGTTACAACTGGCTTTACGTCATAAACCAAAGATTTTTCATATGTGATTTTTGGTGTGCGATATGTATTAAATTTAATCCACCTCAAGTAAAGTTGAGAATATATGTTGGATGTAGAAAAGTATTGATAAATATGCATTTAGAGTCATTAACGTGGTATTCGTTTACAACTCAATTTATTGATTTTTACTTTAACAAAGTGATATTTCCAACATGAGGGGGAGATAAGAAGCAGTTGGAAAATAAAAAAGAAAAAAACAAAATTGCAATGAATTATCATTATGTCATATTGATCCTCAAGCTAAAAAAAATTTATGTACCCGAAGTTTAAAAATTAATTCATTACTAGAAGCATTTATTGACCTAAACAAAGTAACTAGCAAGGTCATGTATGCCAACTGCCAGTGCTCCGATTAAGATTAGTGTCCCTAAAGGACAACAATATATTGGTGATAAGTCTATGGCATGCCTGAAGCATAGTAGACGATTCGGTTCCCATAATAAAAATCCTCGAAAATGGAGCAGGTAATGAAAATGGTCAAGTCGAGGTACAATAAAAGGGTCTCCCGAAGAGACATTAGACATGATGGTTTCAAAAGAATCTAAGGTACCTGAATAAAGAGATCTCAATATATTATATCATCTCTAAAAATATGTGGAACCGATAGAAAATAGACGTCGTTGATAATTTTATATAGCGCTTGAAATAATGAAAAGTTGAGGATCAAGAATTAAGTTCTACTGATAAATGAAATTTGAAATAAATAAAAAGAAATGGACACAAGTGAGGCAGAAATGAAATCTCTCACAAATCTAAAAGTTTTGGGCAATTCGTCCTTATAACTAACGGTTGTAAAATGCGTTAGATACAAATGAGCCTTTGTGCAGAAGCATAATGAGAAATGTGACATAATAAAATATAAGGCACAAATTGTGGCAAAAAGTATTTGTTGAAAAACTCATAATTAATTATTCGGAGACTTATTCTTCAACGGAGAATGCAACAAGTTTCATCTGGTGAAACAAGAGAGATTTGATATGTGCCTAATATATATTTAAAATGAAATTTATATGAAATCTACAAAGGATTTAAGTTGCTAAAATCATATATAGTTCTTGAGAACGATATGGCTACAATATATAAATTCGAATCCGAGCACATTACTATTCTTGTATACGGTGATGAATCAAATACATATGGAACTCCTTGTGAGTTTCCTAAGATGATTCGTTGCTTAAAAGTAAGAATGTTAATGATGTAAATCCTATGCATCACTAAGCATGCGGTGATATTCAATAAACTATACGAATTGTGCAATATGAAATAAAAATAAGATAATTGATGATGGTATCTTTGAATATAATCTAAATGATGTGGTAAAAAGATAAAGTTTATGTACAAAATTCTTGAGGAGTAAAATTTTTTGCATGAATGGTCAACATGAAAGGAAGTCCATGACATATTATACACGCATGAAGCATTTAAACTAAAGCTCAAGAAATTTGCTATATGAAGTTAACAGGTTCTAATGTGAACTAATATAGCCGAGTCTGACATGTTATAATCAACTCGGTGATTATCTCGGGGGAAAGAGATATGAATATGATATATTCGATACACCTTTTGAAAATTTTAAAATCGCGTTGATGATTACATTGTATCCCATAAAGGGATTATATGCGGGTAGAACATTTGTATAGTGATATTTTTATACTAATCAAACTTCGTATAGAAGATGTTGGAACATTTAATACGGATGAAATTCATCTCATATAGATCAAATTTCCCTTAATTTAAATAGAAATTCTTCGTCGAGAAGTACCATAGTTTATTGCAATTTATGCAATATTTTTTGTTAGCTATACATAAATATACATATTATTTATTTATTTATTGATATGGTATAATTTGTTTCAAGTGAAGAGACACCGAAATGATCCGAACAAAGATTTTGATAAATGCAAGGTATGTAACATACGAATTCTTATTTTGGTAACCCGTAAAAAAAAGTTTGGTTAGTCGTATTAATGCAGTGAATGTAATATAACAAATTTATGGATGTTGTTGTACTTATTTACAAGAAGACGCATTACAAGTCACTTATTTACAAGATGAGAAAGTCTCACATGAAGACAGTACATCATTCCACCGAATAATGAAGTGCACACTACAAGATCAAGTGGTGAATTATCAACTCCAAAGTCTTAGATAAACTTTCGCAGAAGATCAGACCCCGTCACTTAAAGGATGTATAAATGAGGGGGAGTATTATATGCGTTGCACTCTTTTTCCCTTAGCTATGGTTTTATCCCACTGGGTTTTCCTAGCAAGGTTTTTAATGAGGCAACATTACTAAGTGTATATCATTATGTGGATAGTCAAGGGGGAGTGTTATGAATGAACCATAATGTAGTGACTTTCCACATACATGACTTACATCCTTAATTATCTTTTATTAATGTTCTAGCCATATATGTTGATGCAGTTTCGACTAGCAATCAAATGGCTCAAGAACCCAATGATTTCATTCAAACGATTCAAACCGAATGATTCGGTGAACAAGCTTAAAAGCTTACAAATACTTTAATTTAAAACAATCAACTGAATTAACAAAAGACCTAACAACCATATTTATAACTAAAAATAAATACTTGGGCCGAACCGACTTAATGGACCAGATCCGCATCATACTTCCTTTCTTTGAAAAAACTCGACCTCGAGTTTTGTCTTCGGAACAAAGCCACCTGGATCAAACGGAACATCAACCCGCTCCCGGCTTATTATTATCATCACGTCTTGCCAGAACAATTTAACTTCACAACTCATCTGGCACGACTTTGAATATATGCCACCTGGGTCAAAGGAAGCATTGGACAGTTTCTTGCTCACTTGTGTCATTGATTTGTAACAAATTGTTGAATCAAACATGCATCTGTCAATGGAACCAAATTGCAAGCGTAGGCTCTTGATAAGACCATAACTATATAAATATTAGCCATATGAAGCCCACTAAATAATTTGTTCTTCTACACATGCATTCCACGTGAACCTTTAATAATTAAACCAATAAACTTATTATCGGTAAGTACGTACCCATTTTTGGCAAATTCTATCTCCCATTCAATTGAAAATACAAATTCCAATTATATCCCTTTGTTTCCGAGTCCACAGCTTACTGGACATGAATTTTCGGCCACATGATTAAACTTTCTAAAACCGACTCCTCATTATTTGCAACTACCTTATCGCCTCCCACAACCACCGCATCATCCTTGTCAATACCCATCAGAACTTCGTCAAAATTAACCCTAGAGACCTTCATGTGATTAGACATATTCATATACGCCGAGTCGTCACCTCCAGCAAAAGCTACACCACCGTTAGCTATGGGACCACCGATCTCTACCATAGGGCTACCACCACCATCGTCATCTTTTTCATGGTCACCACTAACCACTGAAACACAATCTGTGGCAGCCGTAGGAACTATAGCACCACCATCTACCCCCATATCACCACCCATAGCCACCGTATGTTCTTCCTCATCCCGGAAGATATCAAACACGGGTGGCGAATCATAACAAAAATCGCCACCGGAAGTATTCACCTTTTCATCCTCGTAATTATCAAAACGAGGAGGTGAACGATAGATAAAATCGCCATGGATAGGATGCTCCTCATCCCCGGTTAACTCGTCCCCGACGAGTTCTTCCGGTTCCGTTTCCTTCCATGTTGATGATGCCTTAAGATCTTGGATCCGTTTCTTGAGTCGTTGAATCTCGTGCCGTAACTCGAGGTCACGTACTCGTTGTCGGAGTCTTTTGATCTTAAGATCCCGCGGGTCGGGATAGATTCCACAGCTGCCTCTGTCGGTGACTCTACTAGTAGAATACCGATCTCTACCGTGGGCACGTGAATCGAACATACTTCTCTCGTTGCCTCTGGCGGAGAATCTACGATCGAGCAAGCATCTCTCTGCACGCAGAGCCATTTGAACAACCAAAGCTCTGATACCAACTGATGCAGTTTCGACTAGCAATCAAATGGCTCAAGAACCCAATGATTTCATTCAAACGATTAAACCGAATGATTCGGTGAACAAGCTTAAAAGCTTACAAATACTTTAATTTAAAACAATCAACTGAATTAACAAAAAGACCTAACAACCATATTTATAACTAAAAATAAATACTTGGGCCGGGCCGACTTAATGGACCAGATCCACATCATATATAGTGGCTCTTGTATTTGGTAATATACACACTTCTCAATGAATAAGAACTATCTCCTTTTCTACTTCTCATTTTCCCTTTGTTCCATGATTATATGCATTTCCGATAATGTTAATAGGACGTTGTTTTATAACAAGAAGATGTTAATTATTATTTATTTCAACTACCGATCCTATATTCATTAATCAATGAGCGTATATTATTCATGTTGGAACATTTAATCAAATCTACTCCATTTATGCATTTAGGTTCTTAAGCATTAACTGGTTTGTTTTGTTCAAACTAGTAAGTGATGTTTTATAGTTGAAGGTATTACCTACATAATTTTCAACGTGTGGATTTGGCACTCATCATCAAATCTGTTTGTTCCGCAACACGATTGTTGCATTGATTCGCAGTCAGCGTGGTATAGTTCATCGATCCTCGTTAACTGATGTGTTATAGTTCATACATATGAGTTGTTTTGTTATTGTTCATTGGTTTACCAACAACAATTGTATTGACTTTTAGTTGCTACCTAATGCGTTGTAGGTTTATAGTACAAGATGTGTCAACTTTCTATTGTTGTGTTATAAATCAAGCCTAACTAACTAATGTGTTAATACTTCATATCTTCTAATTGATGTGTTATAGTTCATCCTCGTGAACTGATGTGTTATAGTTCATACATGTCTATCGTTGTGCTATCGTTCATCAAGTTACCAAGTGGTGTGTTATAGTTCATCCTCGTCAATAGATCCTTAATCATTAGACTATCTGGAAGTGATTAAAATTCCTCTTCCAAATTGTGTGCGATATCGCCCACCACGTTATCAAACTGTTGGAGCAAATATGCAAAATGTTTAGCTTAAACCACTATCAAAATCAAACTAACAAACAACTTATAAATATTATATCAATATATCAATAGTTATCTCTCTAAAAAGTGTACATCTTCATCACTTTGTGTAAAAGTACAAATGTCCCTCGCTCAAGGGGCGGATTCAGTATTGAGACAGGGGGAGCTTATGCACCCCCCTCAAATTCATGTTTTCTTATATAAACTTCTACTATATTGTAACATCCCGAAATTTTTATAATGATAAATAAAAGAAAGTTATGTTTAGTAATTTCACGTTTTAGTTATTTAATGTCGAGTAAGGAACGGGTCTTGGGCTTAGTTATTTTATGAACTCGGCCTGTCTCGACCCGTAGGAAGCCAACCCGAGCCTAACCAAACCCGTAGTATATAAACGAAAGTTCTTGACACTTTCACCATTTTCACCAACTCCCTTTCACTCCCACACCCAAACACTCTCAATTCTAGAGAGAGAAACTAGAGAGAGAAAGTTCTCGAATCACAAATCCGAGTCCACAATCTTGTTCCTAATCGTTTTTGGTAAGTCCCTCTTGAAAATCATCCGTTTTCATAACCATTTTCGACCTCAAATCGAGCAAAAACTCCCGTTTTTGTAACTTGAGTTTTCGGGTCAAAAACCGCCTTGTTTTGGTGTCAAAATGCAAGCTTGTGTGTTTAAAAGTACAAGGAATCGATAGCCCTTTCAATCCCGAGCATTTCCATGTCAAAAACGTCGATTTTGGGTCAAAAATCTGGAAAATCTGGAAAACCCGTGGGTTTCTCCGTCGCCAGCTTGAAGGAGTCGAACCAGACTCATTCGATCGAACCAGTCGATCGAATCAGTCCATTCGATCGAATGCGTAGATCGAACAAGTCCAGTCGACCGAATAGGGAAGCAACCGAATGGTCTCCAACTCATTCGATCGAATGAGTTTTGTATTCGATCGAATGAATGTTGTATTCGATCGGTGTTCCTATTCGATCGAACGTGTTCCTGTTTGATCGAACGTGTTGTATTCGATCGAACGTGTTGTATTCGATCGAACGTGTTCCTATTCGATCGAACGTGTTCCTGTTTGATCGAACGTGTTGTATTCGATCGAACGTGTTGTATTCGATCGAACGTGTTCCTATTCGATCGAACGTGTTCCTATTCGATCGAATCAAGCCAGAACCAAGTTGTTTCCAAGTTCGCCTAAGGTTTAACTTCGCCTGAAGCGAAGTTCGTTTTTTAAAATGAATTAAAAACCTAATGGGAAATGTGTTAAGGCAGTTATTGAAAACGGGTAGTAGTAGTTAATTGATATGTGTAAATATTATACAGTTAGCCGAGCCCAGTTAAAGAAAGGAATTACAATCAACGGAGAACGTAACCGTATTCAGGTGAGTTTCTAGCCCCCTTATGTGTTATGTTTTCGGGGCTGTGTGCATACTCAATATGTTTGTTAATACACTTATCCTACGAGATAAGTGTATGCCTTATGTGAATGATATGATATGTATGAATGATTGCTTGATGTTACGTGAACGATCTTCGGATATTGCACGTACTGTCAGGTTGTAACGCCAGGTGTAAGGTAAGTATGATATGTATGTTTACGTGTATGAACGTGATAAAGATAATAAAAGAAAGAAATGATAATGTATGGTTGTATGGTAACGAAGAGGGAACCGAGCCCTAATAATACTCGAGGAAAGAGGGTACCGAGCCCTAATAATACTCGAGGAAGGAGGGTACCGAGCCCTAATAATACTCGAGGAAAGAGGGTACCGAGCCCTAATAATACTCGAGGAAGGAGGGTACCGAGCCCTAATAATACTCGAGGAAAGAGGGTACCGAGCCCTAATAATACTCGAGGAAGGAGGGTACCGAGCCCTAATAATACTCGAGGAATGTAGGGCGTAATGCTCTTTATAACGTAAGATATGACAGTAAGTTAATACAGTATGAAAGTATGAAAGTATGAATGAAAGAACATTATGTTATGTGAATGGTATGATTATGTGATTATCTAGAACTCACTCAGCGTAGCTGACTTTTAGTATGCACGCAGGTGAGTAGAATGAGGCAGCTCGCTTGAGGGGACACATGGCACTGAACGAGAGTCTGGCATCTGAAGACTTATGATGTTTTAATTTAATGCTTTAATGTTGAAAGACAAAGAATGTTTTGAGACAAGTTATGAATTATGCAAAGTTTTATGAAAGTTTTATATTCCGTGTAAATGTTTTAATTAACTCTGATATTTAGAACTGTGTTTATGAGTAAATCCAACGCGAAAGTAGGGCTTCCGGTAACGGGGCCTTACAAGTTGGTATCAGAGCATAAGTTCGAGAGATTTAAGCATCCTACATGCTTAGACTCGAACAGAAAATGGGATTTAAGTAAGAAAGGAAAGAAGATGCCAGTTCAAGAATGCCATGTGTCGCTCAGGCAAGATCAGTAAAGGTAAGGTGTATGATTAAATGATATATGTTAATGAGAAAGGAAAGATATGAGAACGTCAGGGATAGGAATAATTGATTGTTTGATTTGACAAACTGCTTAAGTAGAACCAGCACAAATAGACTCATAAAGGGAAGTGTATAGGACACGGAAAGTAACGTGATCAGCTAATCACAACTGGCCACTGTTATTACCTGTTAGCCTTACTATCCTTGTACTAGATAGTTCCTTGAGTGATGATGTTTGTGTTTTCCCTTTTAGATTACGATGGCTGGAGCAAAAAGGTTTGTTGGTAAGGGAGGTCACACTGGACGTCCTCTTGGATTACGCGTTGTCCGAAAACCTTCTGAAGAACTAGTTACTACCTCGAGAAAGGAGAAAAGTGAAACTTTGCAAGGACCAAGCAGCGATGAAGGATATCAGCTGGATCCTGCTGTTCGATTTGCCATTTCCTACGCTGTAGCTGCTACAGAGAAGAAATTTCGTACTGACAGGTCTGCTGAAAACCATGCAAGGGCCACTTTGAAGGCAGGAAAGGACAGTGAGAGTGGTGATGATGAAAAGGGAGGAGCGAAAGGAACCAAAAGATCTGTAGATGTCGTGGAGTATGCTGGGAAAAAGATACCAAGGGTCGCGGGAAGGGAAACGTGCAAAGTGTGCGGGAAGATGCACCTAGGTGAATGCAAGGCTGGTCCAAATCAGTGCTACCGATGTGGGAAGAAGGGACACATAACTCGTGATTGCACCGAGGACCAGAAATGTTATAAGTGTGGTAAGTCGGGTCACTTTGCTAGGGATTGTGGGGAAACAAGAACGGTGGGGGGAGAGAAGGAAAAGAAATGGGCTACCTCTACTAAGCGGTCTGGCGTGATGGTGACAACAACTGATGAGAGGAAGGCCAAGGGTGGGAACAAGGATACATGTGAGACATGTGGGCGAGTGCACCAGGGAGAATGCAAGACTGGGACAGACAGGTGCTATCGGTGTGGAAAGAGTGGGCATTATTCTCGAGAATGCCCTGATCGTCCAAAGTGCTTCAAATGCGGAAAAGCTGACCACATGGCTAGGGATTGCAAGGAATCAGGGGCGGTAGGTGCGAAAGGATGAAGACTTTGGGAAACTGCAGAGAGGAACACCTGATGAAGGAATAATTGCTCATGCAATGGTTCTATTAAATTACATTTGCTTAAGAACTTGTTTTGTGTTAAGGTTTAAAACTTATGTTTATCTGTGGTGTGTAATTATTTTGAGTTTGGTTAAGAATGATTATTATGTTATGGTGAAATGTTGATTTAGACAATAGTGTTAAAAGTACTAATCGAAACCCTTAGAAGGATGAGATGAGTCTTGGTGCATCGAGGGTCTCATGGACAAGCTACCTTAAATAGCTAAAACACATGACCACCATTCGATGACTGCAAAGCCGGAAGTAAGAAGGGTAACTCAGAAAGCGAAGGCGATTCAATAAAGCGTGTAAATATAAGAAGTTTTCCTTTTATAGGGAATAAGTTAGGTTTCGGGGACGAAACCTCTTTAAGGAGGGAAGACTTGTAACATCCCGAAATTTTTATAATGATAAATAAAAGAAAGTTATGTTTAGTAATTTCACGTTTTAGTTATTTAATGTCGAGTAAGGAACGGGTCTTGGGCTTAGTTATTTTATGAACTCGGCCTGTCTCGACCCGTAGGAAGCCAACCCGAGCCTAACCAAACCCGTAGTATATAAACGAAAGTTCTTGACACTTTCACCATTTTCACCAACTCCCTTTCACTCCCACACCCAAACACTCTCAATTCTAGAGAGAGAAACTAGAGAGAGAAAGTTCTCGAATCACAAATCCGAGTCCACAATCTTGTTCCTAATCGTTTTTGGTAAGTCCCTCTTGAAAATCATCCGTTTTCATAACCATTTTCGACCTCAAATCGAGCAAAAACTCCCGTTTTTGTAACTTGAGTTTTCGGGTCAAAAACCGCCTTGTTTTGGTGTCAAAATGCAAGCTTGTGTGTTTAAAAGTACAAGGAATCGATAGCCCTTTCAATCCCGAGCATTTCCATGTCAAAAACGTCGATTTTGGGTCAAAAATCTGGAAAATCTGGAAAACCCGTGGGTTTCTCCGTCGCCAGCTTGAAGGAGTCGAACCAGACTCATTCGATCGAACCAGTCGATCGAATCAGTCCATTCGATCGAATGCGTAGATCGAACAAGTCCAGTCGACCGAATAGGGAAGCAACCGAATGGTCTCCAACTCATTCGATCGAATGAGTTTTGTATTCGATCGAATGAATGTTGTAATCGATCGGTGTTCCTATTCGATCGAACGTGTTCCTGTTTGATCGAACGTGTTGTATTCGATCGAACGTGTTGTATTCGATCGAACGTGTTCCTATTCGATCGAACGTGTTCCTGTTTGATCGAACGTGTTGTATTCGATCGAACGTGTTGTATTCGATCGAACGTGTTCCTATTCGATCGAACGTGTTCCTATTCGATCGAATCAAGCCAGAACCAAGTTGTTTCCAAGTTCGCCTAAGGTTTAACTTCGCCTGAAGCGAAGTTCGTTTTTTAAAATGAATTAAAAACCTAATGGGAAATGTGTTAAGGCAGTTATTGAAAACGGGTAGTAGTAGTTAATTGATATGTGTAAATATTATACAGTTAGCCGAGCCCAGTTAAAGAAAGGAATTACAATCAACGGAGAACGTAACCGTATTCAGGTGAGTTTCTAGCCCCCTTATGTGTTATGTTTTCGGGGCTGTGTGCATACTCAATATGTTTGTTAATACACTTATCCTACGAGATAAGTGTATGCCTTATGTGAATGATATGATATGTATGAATGATTGCTTGATGTTACGTGAACGATCTTCGGATATTGCACGTACTGTCAGGTTGTAACGCCAGGTGTAAGGTAAGTATGATATGTATGTTTACGTGTATGAACGTGATAAAGATAATAAAAGAAAGAAATGATAATGTATGGTTGTATGGTAACGAAGAGGGAACCGAGCCCTAATAATACTCGAGGAAAGAGGGTACCGAGCCCTAATAATACTCGAGGAAGGAGGGTACCGAGCCCTAATAATACTCGAGGAAAGAGGGTACCGAGCCCTAATAATACTCGAGGAAGGAGGGTACCGAGCCCTAATAATACTCGAGGAAAGAGGGTACCGAGCCCTAATAATACTCGAGGAAGGAGGGTACCGAGCCCTAATAATACTCGAGGAATGTAGGGCGTAATGCTCTTTATAACGTAAGATATGACAGTAAGTTAATACAGTATGAAAGTATGAAAGTATGAATGAAAGAACATTATGTTATGTGAATGGTATGATTATGTGATTATCTAGAACTCACTCAGCGTAGCTGACTTTTAGTATGCACGCAGGTGAGTAGAATGAGGCAGCTCGCTTGAGGGGACACATGGCACTGAACGAGAGTCTGGCATCTGAAGACTTATGATGTTTTAATTTAATGCTTTAATGTTGAAAGACAAAGAATGTTTTGAGACAAGTTATGAATTATGCAAAGTTTTATGAAAGTTTTATATTCCGTGTAAATGTTTTAATTAACTCTGATATTTAGAACTGTGTTTATGAGTAAATCCAACGCGAAAGTAGGGCTTCCGGTAACGGGGCCTTACATATATTAGGTTCAAAGACCCCACGTGCTCCATCCGTGTTTTTTTAGTGCCCCAAACTCAACTTTTCGAGCCAACTTTTCAAACGCAAGTGTAGTTTTTCTTTTACAAATTAACAATTAAGCTTAGATTGTTTAATTGTCTAATCACTTCATTAATTAGCTATTAATATGGTGATATATTTTGTTAGTTTAATTGGACCATTATAAATATTAGACCAAAATATGATAGTATTCATAGTATCATTTCTTTTTTATAATTCTACACTATTTTAACTTTAATTTTTTTATTTGTACATAAGAGCGCTTTGTGCCGTAACAATTATGCAAAGTTTTTTATCAACTGTAATATGTATTTTGTTATTGTGTTTTGGGGAAATATGTTGCTTACATTTCTATACGTGGTTTATTAAAAGTAATTTAATTTGACCTGACCCATTTGGTTTGACTTAACCCGTTCTATGTTGACCGTTTTTTGCGCCCACTGACAAAATTTTCTGGATTCATCACTGGTTCCCTCCATTTATGCATCCTTTGAGACCTTGATTCGGTTTCTTGTTTATTTTTGGAAACTTAATTTTGGTTAATTATGATTGTAGAGGGATACGATTTCTTATTTTGGGGAGAAACTAGATATTTTGTGCTCCAAATATTAGAATAACCATATGTTAATTATTTAATTCTGTCTAAATTAAGCCTAAAATTTCGAAGGTTATAAGCATAACAATATTACGGTTACATGTTTTCTATATGTAAGACATTTTTGCCCTTGCAATTTTATGAAATAGTATCAAAATATGACACACCCACAAATAAACCAACTTTTAATCTTAACCATTAAATCATCCAATCTAACGCACCAGATCACTTCATACACTTTTTAGACACACTTCACTTTTATAATAACCTCATCATATATATATATATATATATATATATATATATATATATATATATATATATATATATATATAAGTTCAAGAGAGAAATGAAATTACTACGAGAAATAAATACGAGCCACTAGTTTTATTTTAGGCTTTAAAAGCTTAAAAATAAATGAAAAAGATGTAAATGCAACAATAAATGCATACTCTCTCTCCAATTAATACAACGAATACAACCATAATAAATCTCTCTCTACTTAATATATCTACCTAATTTAACTACAATAATTAAAAAGATAAAAACACTAATTTAGTTTTATAATTTATTTAGATCATCTTCATTTTATTTAACAAAAATATAATTTATTCATCTAATACTAGTTCTTTATATTAAAAAAAACAATTTTTTTCCACTCAATTTATTAGCATATCAAAGCGTAATTTTTAACAATAAATATTGAAACATAATATTTTTTTTTTCAATTGACATATCTAGAAAAACTATTGTTATAAATAATAAAAATATGTCATACAAATGTGTCCATTAAATATAAACTATATACAACCTACACAAAATTATATAACATACACTTGTTTTGAGCAATAAAAACGTACAACATACAAAAAGACATACAACTTACATATTTAATTCGACATCAACAATTATATAAACTACACAAATATACACATATCCTACACGTGTGTAGGTTATATATTTGTCATGTGTAGGTTATATGCTTTCTTATTCTTAGAACAAGTGTGGATTATATGTTTTTGTGTAGGTTGTATATTTCACATTTAATGCAAACATGTGTAAGATAGTTTTTTTTATATTATTCATCACAATGTAACTACGTGTTGATAGATATTGATAAGTTGAGTTGGAAGAAATTGGTTTTAAATAGAAAGAAATTTTAATGTATGAATAAATTGTATTTGTGTAGGATAAAATTTCGTGTGTAGCTTATATGTTTTTCGTGTGTAGGTTATATGTTTTCGTGTGTGTGTGTATTTTATTGATAATGAATTTTGTGTGTAGGTTATATGTTTTCTTATTCTTAGAACAAGTGTAGGCTATATGTTTTTGTGTATATTATATTTTTTTATTGATATTTAATGCAAGCACATGTAAAATAGTTTTTTGCAATATTTATCACAATGTAACTACGTGTTGATGGATATTAATATATTAAGTTGGAAGAAATTTGGATAAAAAGAAATTTTAACGTATGAATAAATTGTACTTGTGTATGATAAAAATTCAAGAGACAAAAAATAGTTATAAAAATAAAATAATTCTTAATATTTTTCAAATATAGTAATTTCATTAGTTATATTAAATGAATAGATATATTAATCGAAGAGAGAGATGCATTTATACCTTCTTAATTTATGTTTATACTTTTAAAACCTAAAATAAAACTAGTGTCTTATATTCATTTCTCGCATTTTTTGAAGTAATATAAATTCTCTTTTGAATCATCTCATATATATATGTGTGTGTGTGTGTGTGTTTAAATAAAAAACAATTGTTTTGTAAGAAGTATGAGAAGAGCCTTAAAATAAAACAAACCACCTAAATATGACACTATACCATGTAAATAGGAAACAATACAGTTATTTAAAAACTATCAATCTCAACCACTAGATCATAGATCTAGGGCCTATATCTATTCTATTCTTCTCAAAAAAATATTGTTTTTTACATTAACCCTACCCTATATATATATATAGGGGAGGGTTATACTAAAAAGAAGTTGTTTCCTAGGAAGACTAAAAATAAATCATAGCCATTGGATTATGTTAATCAATGGTTGAGATTTAAAATTACCAAAAACCGACATAGTTTCTTATAATTACTCTTTCACCACTATAACCGACATAGTTTCTTAGAATTCTTCTTTCACCATAGGTTGTAATGCCACTTGTCAAAAATCTATAGGTTCTTACTATTCTTAGGAAACTCTTTCTTTTTATTTGAACCCTTTTATATATATATATATATATATATATAAAAGGGTTCAAATAAGAATAAAAAGTTTCATAAGAATTGTAAGAGCCAATCAATTTTTGACATTTGACATTACAAATGATGATGAAAGAACAATTATAGGAAACTATGTCGGTTATTGGTGATTTTAAATCTCAACCATTGATTAACATGATCAGTGACTATGATTTATTCTTAGTCTTCCTAAAATTCTATTTATTTTTAGAGTAACCCTCCCATATATATATATATATTATGTTTTTAGAAAACCCGTTTAATCTTGAAGGAATTCAACAAATAATGCCAGTTTACCAATTAATTGTTTATTTTTAAATTGTTGTTGTAAACTATACTGTATGATGTCTTTATATTAACGGTGTATGATATTATAAATTATATTTTTATTTAATAAGTATTTTATACACATAATATTTCAGATTAAAGTGATAAGTCCCACTTATGTGCTGTACACGAAACTTGTAAACTCATCACAATTAAATTTTGTGATTTCAAATACAAATACGGTAAAAATAGTGAGAATTTACTATTCACTAAAAATTAATGGGCCCATTCAACTTTGGAAATCAAGATTCATTCGAAACACGTATGGGTTTTATTTGATTACCAATTATCATTTGGGCCGTGAAAGTTGGGTTGAGAAATTAATTTGGGCCACACAGAAAATATTAATAGTCATTCGTGAATCGTGAGATTGTGGCCCATACACAAAAAAAATTGTGGGGCTCAAATTTAATCTTCTAGAAACTTATTCAATCCACCGTTAACGAATTTTATGACTGAATTCGATATACGTAACATATGCTCTGATACCATATATTGGTTATATCATTAGTATGTGGGTTAAATTAATAATCACCACTAATATGTGGATTCAATCATGAACATAATTAAGTTAGATTTTAAAATTGATTTACTTACTTATAAGGATCGTTATCTTTAAAGAGAAGGATGAAGCCACAATCTTAATCTTTCTTACTTCTATTAAGAAGCCCTTAATAAATGGATATTGTGTGTTATAGATTATCAAGCAGTGTTTTGGTGCGTCGATGTCTTTAGTTGATAGAGATTGTGTGTTAGAGATTATTAATTGTAGGTATTTTGACGTTTCATATATGATTCACCCAATAATGCGTTTGAGGAAACCCACTATTGTGGGAAAACCCTCTTAAGTCAAGTTTGAACCTCAAACTTTAAAGATTCCAAGTGTTAAACCGTCACCCAATGTCATTGGACCAGACGATCAATAGCATTAATTGCGGACGTGAGTAAGTGTATCGAGTTAAAGACTTAAGAATGTGATGTGCATGTAAGCTAAACTTATTTGTAGGCGTGAGCGATATTTTTTTGCCCCCAGATTAATTGTTAGATTATTATAGTTAGTTATTAATCAATAAACTATTATATATATAAGTTGATATAATTATCAGTTTACACGACAATCTTATTTTGATCGACTATCACTCCTATGTAAATCTGCAACTAAGAAGACTTAATTACTAACTTTCTTTCAATATCATATTGAAACAATACACACGCATGTGCTTCTTTAATCTAAGTTGAAAAGATGAGGAAAAAAACAGATATAATAATGGTATTTTGTCACTGATGAAATTAGAAAAATGAGAAATTTATAATAATCAACATGTGGAAACTTCCTAGCATTTGATCGAAATCAAATTTGCAACAGGAAAATTGTATTATTAAAAATCATACTAATGTTTATGTGAATAACACATTCTTGTTTTCTTAATTTAATGCATTGAAGAAAATTATAGTCGTGTAACTTCACAACAATTACGAAATATATAGATAGACAACCTTCTGCTATGGTAAACTTTTGAGATTTACATGTTTAGTCCTTTGTTTATTTGTGAAATATGTTTTGGCCCCTGATGAGTTATGCTCCTAGTTTGCTATGAAAACCTTTTGCCTAACTAGACAAACAAGTCTATTGCTATACCAAAAGAAACGTAAACAACAACCATCAAACCATGGCGTAACGCGCCAACAAATCCACTAGTTAAAGAGATAAACCAATCACGTTTCAACTCCTTCAGCACATGTCATATTTGCAAAACCATGAAGAAGTCATTAGAAGGGACCAAGATCTCTGGATATAACTCTTTGACGCTTAAGTTAGTGTTGAAAACAAGTACATGTTTTATTGGGTAGAAGAAGAGAATCCTAAAATTAGAAGTGCGTATTTATTCTATAGCGAACATACTGACTAGGGTTTTAATGTAACTTTCTGAGTTAGGCCCAAAATTGTTGAGACTGAACCAATAGTGAGTTTCCCAATTCATTCTCCATTCACATTTTGAAGCTTTAAAACAATTTCAACATACAATAAAGAAAATGAAAAAGCGACTCAATTGCCATGTGCATTCAAGAGAAAAAACATTTCAACTATGAAATCCAGACATCACTTACCTTACAAGTGCAAGAACATTAAGTCGAACTCAAAAATGTATATTTTGTAAAAAAAAAAAAAAAAAAAAGCAAAGGACATTCTCAAAGGAAATGCTCTAGCTAGCATGATGATTTAACTACAAACTTGTTCTCAAGTGTTACGAATAATACTTTGTGGGTAGATTCATGAATAGAGGGGCCGAAGACAATTCTTGTACGATTGGTTGCGGTTTTTCTAAACTTAAAAAAAAAATAGTCTTTTAAGTTATACTCAGAAAACAGTTTTTATTAATATCTCCAGCGTCCTAGAAGGAAGTACACTAATTTTTTTTCCTTGCAACATTTTACCACTCATCAAATAAAACCCCATTTGAACCTTTTCAAGCAAATTGCCGATACAACTTTATACCCAAAATCTGATTATAAGTGCCAAAATAAAAAATCAATACATAAATCAACATTTTTTTAAAGAGTCAGCAAACACCATTCAATATTTTATTTATACTTTCTAAAAGACAATCGAATTATTATAATAAAACACGAGGCCTACAAAATTAACATTTTTGTTTGTCATTATTCCTTCAACAACTAAATCCACTTAGAAAATACAAAATGAAAGAGGCTTATTTTCTTCTTTAATAAAAGATGATATATTGCTTTTTAGAAATTAAAAGGCTATTTAATCTATCAAAAGTGATTTTACTTTTTAATTATTTTATATTTAATACTTTACAATGCACAAAGCTTTCAGTTTTTTTAACTCATATGCCTATTTTAATTCAGCCGACTTAAAACCAACGTTTTTGAATATTTCCTTTTGTTTCCGGTACATGAGTCATGCTTGATTTGCCGTAAGGTTTGTTTGGATTTTTTTGGCGAGCATGTGGTTCACTGCAAAGAGTTGCCTGGGTTTAAGTACAGGCATGATTTGGTGAGGGATGTTCTATGCGATGTTCTTAAACGAGCCGGAATTTCGGCTAAAAAGGAAGCCCCTGTAAACTTTCTTACGGATCCTCAAGAAGGAAGATCTATATTACGACCGGCCGATATACTTGTTTTTGGGTGGGTAGGGGGACAACACGCTTGTGTCGACCTCACAGGAGTGTCTCCTCTTGTTGGGATTAGGGACACTGGATTTGTAGCAGGCCAGGCAGCATTGAAGGCGGCATCGGGCAAGGTTGCTAAACACGAGAGAGCTTGTTTGGAGAATCAACACGTGTTTATCCCCTTCGCCTTTAACACTTTTGGTTTCTTAGCTCCGGATGCCGTGAACCTTTTGAATAGGGTTCAGAAAGTTGTGTATAGTAACGTATCAGCCCATAAGAATCAAAACTTTGTTTTTAGTCGGATTGGGTTTGCTATCCAAAAAGAGGTTGCGGCGCAGCTTGTTGCCCGCTTACCTGCCACTTCATTGTAAATCGTTTGGATGTTTCTATGAAATATTATTATATTACTAAAAAATATTAATTGCCGAAATTTTCTTCAATCACGTAATCGTTATTTCATTTTGCTTTCTTTTTATTAGTCCATAACTCCATATTATAGTATTATAATATGTACCAATCATGTCGGGTTGACGGATAAAGAAATTTGTTTTACTTTTAAAAGTTAATTGATATATGAAAAATTAAAATATAAGTATTTAACTTCAAAATTTAAAAACTTCTTATTTCTAAAATCAAAATATTAACTTCTCTAAAGTTCTTAAATGGGTTAACAGGTCAACCATAACGGGTCATGTTCGGGTCAACCCGTTTTTTAAACGTGTCGAGTTCGGGTTGACCTGTTTAAGAAAGCGGGTCGTGTTCGGGTCAACCCGTTTTTTAAACGTGTCGAGTTCGGCCCAAAACCTATATTTTTTCGTGTCGGGTTTCGGGTCTTGTCGGGAATTGACACCCCTAATCCATATATTTTTTACTATTTTTTATTGATAGGTAACAAGAACAAAGCCGGTGCTTCAACACAACGTGTCAATAATTGAACACCATTGACGAAGACTCCTTCATAGATTCTTACCACCGAAAACGTGAATTTTAGGAAACCTCAATCACTCACAAGGAGATCATTCCTTGATCCTAAAAAAATTGTTCATTTTACGATGACATAGGTCATAACACGAATGAATGCGTTGCCTTGAAAGGTGAAATAGAGGCAGCCGAGAAATCTAGAAAGCTTGGACACTTAGTCAGAAATACAAAACCAGGAACTGGAAAGGCTACCGCGAGAGATACCAGGGCCCGTCCAAGAAGCAGGTCAAGGACCTAAATGTTCATATGATCCAAGGCGGGCACAAGGTTGGAGGAAAGAGGAGAGAATTTGATGAGGAAGAATGAACCAGTAATTTTTCCAAGGGTCAAGGGAGGTCCATGTAACAAAAACCCGCTGATAATCACTGCCCTTATAGGTCATTATCGTTCACATTATGTCTTTTTTGATACCGGAAGTACCTCGGACATAATGTATGAACAATGCTTTGAGCAACTTGATGAAGACGACAAGGTGAAGCCGAAGCCAATTCACGCACCTGTGTCTGGTTTTGGAGGATAGGTGATGCATCCACGGGGAGTAATTTCTTATCCGGTCACACTTAGTGACGGAATACAATCTAGAACCGAAGATGTCGAATTCTTAGTCTTACCGATGACATCAAAACATGATATCATCTTAGGGCGTGAGGCGATTGGTGATTTCAATACCCACCCCTCTACAGCTCATGGTGTAGTGGGGGTCCCGACCCGCACTGGCGTAGAAATCATCCACATAAATCGTCATTGTTTTATAGCAGAAAGTTCAAAACCATCCAAGATGCCAAAACAAGTTCAGCGAACTGAGCCGGAGAAGTGGGTTTTGAACAAGAAATTTCTAGATCAAATGATTGTGATAGGACCCGCTATCTCTGAGATTGTAAGAACATTTTTGAAGCAATTGTTGACCAAAAATATAGACATATTTGCTTGGCAACACGCGGACATGACTGGTGTCCCGTGGAAGATTGCGGAACACAAACTAAGGGTCAACCCAAATTTTACACCAATCGTTCAAAAGAAACGTAAGATGGGCCTTGAACAGACTAAAGCAATAAATGAGCAGGTTCAAGATCTTTTGCATGCTGGGATCATCCGTAAAATCCAGTACCAAACTTGGGTGGCTAATCCCGTCATTGTTCCAGAGAGCAATGGAACATGGCGGATGTGCATAGACTTCAAAGATCTAAAAAAGGCATGTCCAAAAGATTGCTATCCTTTGCCCGAAATCGACCTTAAGGTGGACGCGGTAGCTCCGTTCAAGTTTAAGTGTTTCCTCGACGCCTATAAAGGCTATCACCAGATTTGTATGGCAGCAGGCGATGAGGAAAAAACAGCCTTTCGCACAGATCAAGGCACATTCTGTTACAAGATGATGCCCTTTGGGTTGAAGAATGCGGGAGCTACATACCAACGACTAATGGATGAAGCCTTCAAGGATCATATTGGGCGAAACTTGGAAGTTTACATGGATGATCTAGTCATAAAAAGCATTGAAGAAGATCAAATGCTAAGGGACATAGAAGAAACGTTTGATACTCTGAGAAGAATAACCGTGAAACTCAATCTGAGTAAATGTTCCTTTGGGATGGAAGAAGGGAAATTTTTAGGCGTGATCGTTACGGGTGCGGGTTTCAAAGCTAAACCAGACAAAGTTCAAGCAGTGGCCCGCATGCCTTCCCCATCTTCCCTCAAAGAGGTGCAAACACTTAATGGACGACTTGTTGCTCTGAACAGATTTTTGGCCAATCATGCGGCTAAATCTTATCCATTTGTGTCGACTCTAAGAAATTGTATAAAGAAAGCGCATTTCAAGTGGACCGCAGAAGCTGAACAAGCGTTCCTGAAAGTAAAAAAGTGTTAAATGGAATTGCCCACCTTGAGAGCACTGCAAGAGAGAGAGCTTCTTACATTGTACTTGTCAGCATTTGATATTGCAATCGGTGCCATGCTACTGACAGAGAGGAAAAACGTTCAAACACCAATTTATTATATCAGTAGAATGTTGACCGGTCCAGAAACCAGGTACTCAATGCTCGAAAAACTGGTTTTGGCACTTGTATATGCCGCCTGGCGCCTCCGCAGGTATTTCCAAGGCCACCCCATCAATGTGCTGACAGGGTACAAGTTAAAAAATGTTTTGAGTAAGCCAGAATTGTCTGGTCGTTTGGCAAAATGGGCTATTGAACTAGGGGAACATGCAATCGAGTACAAACCTAGACCCGCGATAAAAGGCCAAGTGTTAGCAGACTTTGTTACAGAGGTCCCGCAAAGCAAAGCGGAGGAATGCTTAGTGAAAGCACCAATAACAAGGAAAAATACGAAGCTTTTTTGGCAGGCTTGCGGATAGCTAAAAAGCTCAGAGTAAAACATTTAGAAGCCCGGGTGGATTCTATGTTGATTGCGGGACAGATCCATGGAACTTATGAAGCAAAAAACGATGTAATGGTTTCGTACCTGTCACAAGCAGAGAACTTGATCCTTCAGTTTTTTACGTGCAAAGTCATTCACATAAAAAGAAGCGAAAACAAGTCGGCGGATGCCCTTAGCAAGTTAGCTTCAACAAATTTTGAGCACTTCTCTAAGGACATCCGTATTGAAGTCCTTGATCAACCATCCGTTCCGCATAACTAAGATTTAGTAATTCAAACCGGCGTTGAATCCTGGATGACGCCACTCATAGCTTACTTGTTATCAGGATTTCTACCGAAAGAGAGAGTCATGGCTCGAAAAATAAGACAAAAGGCCTTGAATTACCAAATGCAAGATGGTGTCCTGTACAGAAGATCCCTCATCGGCCCACTTCTAAGGTGTGTGGATGCCGAGGATGCGAACTATTTGATAAGGGAAGTTCATGAAGGTATTTGTGGTCTTCACGCGGGCCCAAGAATGGTCGTAGCAAAACTCATGAACGTTGGATACTACTGGCCGGGGATGCACATGGATGCTGTACAAGAGATTAGAAAGTGTGATTCTTGTTAGCGTCATGCTCCCAATATGCTGCGTCCGAAAAATGAGTTGATGCCGGTAACATCTGCCTGGCCATTCCAAAAGTGGGCGGTCGATATCATGGGTCCATTCCCTGAAGCCGATGAGTCAAGTTCTTGATCGTGGCAATAGACTATTTTACCAAATGGGTAGAGGCTAAACCGGTTGCATCCATCACTGCATCGAGCGTTAAGAAATTTCTGTGGGATTTCATTATCTGCCGTTTCGGCCTCCCACAAAAATTGGTCAGAGATAATGGGACCCAATTCGCGGATAGTAGACAGCAAACGTGGCTAAAAGAACTTCAAGTTACTCAAGTCTTTACTTCCGTAGCCCACCCACAAGCCAATGGTCAGGTAGAGAGGACCAACAGAACAATCAAAGAAGGGATTAAGGCAAGAGTGGGAGTTAAACGAAAGGGCTGGTGATGTACATAAAATTATACATCTTTTTAGCATCAAATAATCTCTAAACACTGCAAGTTCTATCAAATAACATAGCACAGAAGGCTACTTATCATAATAAAATACAATTTCAGGTAAACCCAAGCCTCAAACGAAGAAACAAGCGAAAAGATGAAGAAAAACGAAAGAAAACACAAGAAAAGCAAGAAACATGCCCCCATGCCTCAAGAAACACGCCCCCATTCTTCTGAACACAAGAAAAGACCAAAATCTACAAGAAAATATAAAAACTGTGAACAAAAGCACGGGACTGTGCCTCCTGACCACGGGGCCGTGGTCACCCTCAGCAAAAAGACAAAATAAATACGGCATATGTCAATAAAAGCACAGGGGCATGCCCACCTAAGCACGGGGTCGTGCTTCTACCTCCAAACAGCCTATAAAGTGAGGCTCTTGTGGCATTTGAGAAGTGTGTCTTGAAGAGAATTCTATACGGTTTTCACTTATAATAACCCCCAATAACACTCATATTGAAGATCTAGTGAAGAGTTTGAAGCCTTGGAGGTTATCATCATCAACCATCATCATCATCATCCATCATCATCATCATTAAGAAGGAAGATTCATCCACATTTGGTTAGATTGTTCTAGTTTCATCATGTGTTTGTTATCATCATCCATTCTAATGTTCATAACCATGATCATTATGAGCTAAACTCCATTTACCATCTAAAGTCTCTGAAGAAGCTTTGTTCTACTTGATGATTATATAAAACACGTGGTTTAGTTCAGTAAAGTACATGGTTATTTTGCAATTATCTTTTGATGAGAAATGTTTCACCATCTTAATTCAACAATTCAAAGTTGGTGATTGTCAATTATGTTGACAATCGTTCTTGATCGATTCATGTTCTTGAAAGATAGAAATACTTTGATAATTTATCGAAACATGGATCCTTATATTGTACTTAGAAATGATGAGATATAAGTTATGATCTATTTTTCTAGTTTTTGTAATTCTGTAATAACATCGATAACACGATTGCTTAGGTTATCATGCTAGTTAAAGAAATCATATGTTAACGGAATGTGTAATTATAACCTACTTAAATCAACCAAGGGGAGGTTGTGTGACTAAACTATAACCGCCCGAAGTTGTTAGAATTGGTATTTGAGAAATTGAAGTCAATCCTAATCTTTCTACTCTACTAAACTACTTGTCAACTCAAATTGACATTCTCGTGGTAGCATGACATTAGGAGAGGATTGACTTTAAAATGCGCATGCTACTTTCTTTTATGTCATAGGATATGCTCACTTAGAAATGAGGTGCTATTATATCATATATTCTTACGGCAAGTTTATCACATGTTTAATTTATAATCATCAAGGATAAACGGAGTGGATTCTTGATCTTAGATGGTAACCTTCATATAATTGAACTACTTATTTAGAATTTCTCGTCTTGGTCACCTATATATTATATATAAGTATTTATATTTTATAAAAAGTTCAAAAATCAACCCCAATATGATTAAAACCTCCGATTAAAGTAAAACGACGATTCATTATTAGAAACATTTGTGTCCACGGATCGATACTTGATTCTTACCAATACTATTCTACATATACGATAGGTACACTTGCCTATTTTGTGTGTGTTTAGTCTTAGTAGAAATCACTTTTATAAATTTATAACACGATCTTGTGCAAAAGCTTAAATAATCTCATTCAATTATATTTACTAGCTACGCACCAGCACACATCAGTTGGGTTGATGAACCGCCCCATGTACTTTGATCTTTCCGCACCCAAAAGAATTCAAGTAATTCTCAAACACCGTTCAGTTTAACCTACGGTACTAAAGCCATGATCCCGGCTGAAATAGGGGTTCCGTCCGCATGAATATTGATGACCGATGACAATGACAAAGAGTTGCGGCTGAACCTGGACCTCCTCGAAGAAAGGAGAGAGTTGGCACTGATCCGCGAGCATAACTATAAATGTCAATTGAAAAAATACTATGACTCGCGGGTGTAGGTTCCCTGGACGGATCACACGAGATATCCCGATATACACAGGTGCGGAATCCCTGTGTAGATCGTTACGGACGTAGAATACAAGCTCACAAACACGCGGGTGTAGATACGAACAACCACACGTTATATTAATAACTCAAACCGTGTTACTTACAGACTCTCGACCTCACGTCAATGGACTCACTGAATTACACATAACACGAACTAACAAAAACCAACTCGATCAACTACTAAACAGTAAACCGTAGCCTATATAAATACACGACAACTTCGCCTCAGGCGAAGTTGTCCATAACTTCGCTCGTTCAACAAGTTCGCCTAGGCGAACTTGTCAACAACTTCGCTTGGTTAACAAGTTCGCCTAAGCGAACTTGTCAACAACTTCGCTTTAACAAACAAATACACAAACAATATTACAGACTCGATTACAGACATTAGACATATGAACTACTGACATCTATGCACCAACAGACTCCCCCTTGGCAGTAGCTTCATATCTTGATCTTTCAGCTCTTGTCTCGTAATCATGTATCTTCAAGCGTGCACTCCTTCTCTAACACATACCGTGACTACTCGCTGATATTTCCTTGCTTCATCCTTCCAAGCAGGAATACAGAATATCTTCTTTTCATTCAACACTTGCAAATCAGCTTTCGATAAGTTAACAAGATGCATCGGATCATATACCCTCAGCACTTCTTGTTCGTCTTCGTCTTCCATCACGGCTTCAGCAGTCTGGCAATCAACGTACCACCATTTTAGATTCTTCAACACATCTTGAGGCATCGTCTTCATTGGAACCTCCTTGATGCATCGGATCGGTTTGTACTTCATCACCATCCATGGCTTGCCATCTGCTCTCAATCCCCTTTCTGTATCCTCCACGAGCTTTCCCTTCTGTGGCTTTAATAATTCAAACTTCTTTTCTTTTATGCTTTCTTTCCACATGATCTTCTCAATCACTCTTGCCATGTTGTTGTCACTTCTATTTATCAGGCCCAACCTGGCCAAACCCTTCACCTCACATTCCGGCAACGTATTGAGAGACCTCAACATTCTTTTGAAGTATTGAATACCATCATAACGCTTCACCACAAACAGCTTTATCTGTTCATCATATATCCAACAGATAATTCCCTTCTTCGACTCAGCATAGCCTTTGATGTTATAACTCTTCTTGAACGTGGCTGGAACAGCAGGCTTCTTGGTCTTAATAAACCAATGAGCACAGCCTTCCTTCCACCTAGGCTGCTCCTCCCACTCAGTCTCATCCATCTCAGTATCCATGTCTGCTTTCTCAACATCAGGGATCTCGTGTTCAACGTCTTCTTCTACTATCTCCCCCTCTTCTATTCCATCTTCAATCACAATCTGCTCACCGATCTTCTCAATCACATCACTCGGCAGCACATCTTCATCAAACAACACATCATCGCTGAACATGTCATCGTCAAGTTCCTTTAACGCATCAATCACGTCATCCTCCACCAACACCACATCATCACCACCAGCCGCGTCGGTAGACTCCCCCCAGCTGTGGAAGTACCAAGAGCTTGAGAAGTTCTTGGCAGCTCACCACCTGCATCTTTCGATGCATTGGGATCATCGTCTCGGTCATTTCTTCTTTTAGTCCTGAGCTCGTCGCCCTTACAGCTCATCTCCCCCTGAGATGCCAAGAACTCCTTCAAGGCATCTATAACTTTCCCATGCTCAACCAGGAGGGATGCCTGTAGTTGATTTGCTTCCACTAGGCTTTGAATAGTCTTAGATTGCTCTGCCACGATCCGCTCTAGTGAAGCTATTCTCTCTGAGTCTGAAGTAGGCGTAGGCGAAACACCAGAAGCAGGCGTAACCGCAGGTGGTACCATACCTGATAACCCTGCAGTAGTGATGACCGTTGACTCTACAAATCGTGCAGCTACCACCGACTGAGTAAGCGTTGGAGGCGGTAGAGACACGATCTCCGGAGTCGACGTCTGGATAGCAGTGATGGATGGAATGCCAGCAGCTGATGTAGCCACCACGGGAACATCCG
This sequence comes from Bidens hawaiensis, assembly GCF_021521415.1. NCBI lineage: Eukaryota > Viridiplantae > Streptophyta > Magnoliopsida > Asterales > Asteraceae > Bidens > Bidens hawaiensis. Next base: position 28,901 of record NW_027498690.1, on the reverse strand, counting down.
CAGCGCTTGTACTTGTAACCTGTACAGAAGAAGGAACAATAGACATACCAGACAGTGCGGCCGGAGCAAAACGTACTATCCTTGAAGTCTCTCCAGCTCCCATGCCAGCACCTGTCCTTTCCCGTCTTGATCTTCTTATCAGCTTATGTATGTCTTCTTCCTCTTCTGACTCTTCATCATCCTCCGTTCTCTTTCTTTTCCCAAACGTTCTCTCACGAGACACCATCAACCGTCTCCCCTCATCCATGATCTCATCCAAATCTGAGTCAGCTATCGAAGTTGCTGCTCAAGTAACACTTACACCCGAACCCTGTGCAGCCGAGACCTGCACCTCTTCAACTTGATCCATATCAAAATAGCCTTGACCTCCAAAAACAGCGTCAAGATCTATATCCTCTGCAGCAGACACAACAGGCACAGCAGGAGCAGGAACAGCTTGAGTTGCTCTTGCCTGTCGCGGTTGAGGATCTCTGAACTCGTCCCCACCAGCAGGAACATACTCTGGGTTGATTAAAAACCCAAACAGTGGAGTATGCCTGGGACGACGTTCAGGGTTGCTCCTCGCACTCGAAGTGCGGCATTGAGCAAAGATACGTTTGCTCACCGATTCCACGTATCTTATCGGGCGTCTCTGAGGTAGACTCGGAGCCACATGGTTCAATATCATTTGGATAAAACGTGGGTACATAATGAACCGCTCCCGAGACATCGCCCTTCTTTGCCTGTCAATCTCGTAAAAGACCATCTGACTGAAACTGAAGCGTTTATTGTAAGTCAGTGCAGTCATTGCAGACTGCATGGTCGCACCCATACCGTCAGTGCCCGCCTTCCTCCCAGACATGCAAACGATCATAACGTGCATGAGGAAGCGCCACTGATCTAGAAGGAAACCCTTCCTCCTCTGGGTATCACCTAACGGACCAGAGTAGCCCATTCGGAGAAACGCTCCATCACGGAAAGGAGCTACGAACTCTGTAGGGTCGTCCCTCGTCTCTTCACCAAATCGTAACGCCACCCGAATCTGTTCAGAATTGAACTGAACTTGTTGATTGTTCACCGTCGCTCGCATGACCGGGGGCTCAACACGACAGTCGTATTCGACCGTCTGCCAGAAGTCTTCGATATTTGGTAGAGATATCGGCAGAGTGTTTGTGATGGCATGAAAAATCCTCGAGCGTAGGAGGAAAGTTATGATCTCGCGGTAATCGTCCACACCGCTCGCCTCCGGGTCAAGGGTGATGTACATATTGTGACCCGGGAAAAATTGACGTTGATTGTCACCATCATCTCCTCCTGCACCTCCAGCACCAGCTATCGCAGCCATATCTGCAACAAACTAAACAAGTTAGATAAGCGTTAATGGATAACACAAGTTCGCTGGTTACCATGAGCGAAGTTGTGATAACTCTGTATAGGCGAAGTTAAAGTTGGGGCGAAGTTGGGAACAACTTCGCTTCAGCTTTAAGTTCGTCTAATTAACACTAAGTAAATTGATCTAGGAGAAGTTAATGTTAACTTCGCATCATCACAACATCGCCTCAGGCGAATTTAAGTTTCAGGTGAAGTTACGGATAACTTCGCCTCAGGCGAACTTAAGCTTCAGGCGAAGTTACGGATAACTTCGCCTGAATCTGAATCGGCGACAGTGAGGATTATGGAACAACGTGCAGTTGATGATTCGGCTAGTTTAGACGATTAAGTACTTTTAAACACAAGTTTTAAGGACATGTTGACGATCAGTATGTTTATTAACACGTTAAAACACAAGTTATGAAACTCGGTTTCAAAACCGATGGTCCGAGGGTTCGAAACCAGTCGAAACAAACATTTAGACGCTTGAATGAACATTGAGTATGTGATATAATGGTATTTCGAACCTTGAATCGGTGTGAAAATCGGGAATAAATAACACGTAATCGGTTGAAATAACAAGTTCGCCGGAAAAGTATAAGTTCGCCGGATAAGTTCGCTGAGTTTTGAAAAAGTGATGAACAGTTACCTGTTGAGCATCCTTATATAGGGTCTGGGTTATACAGGCGAAGTTACGGATAACTTCGCCTAGGCGAAGTTATCCGTAACTTCGCCTGTATAACCCAGACCCTATATAAGGATGCTCAACATAGGCGAAGTTATTCACAACTTCGCCTGTTTAACAACATCGCCTATATTTACAAAATCAAACCTTATAATTTGAACATTTTTCAGTTAACTCTTTAAAACTTCCCTTTAAGAAATAAATGACATGATCAATTCTAAGTAACCAGTTAAAAAATCATAAAACTATCTAAGTACAAAAACTTAAAAAATTAAAAGTATAAGGGATCAAATTTCAGTCTAGTTAGGGACTACCACGTTTTAGAAAAGATCCGAACAGGAATCATACTAACTTCGTGACTCTCACATAGATCCGTGTTTAGCTGTATTATGACATATAGAGACAGGTTGTAAGCAGGTAATATACTTAAGATGGTTTTCATCGTTTCTGTGATACGAGTTAGGTTCAATTATGCCTCAAAATTTAAGTGGGCAACAACTCAGAAGTATTGATGCCTCCTATCTATCCTCAAAGCGTATTTGGCTTTCCCCAAGTCACCCCGAATTGACTTCGACCCATAGTGTCTGATTAAGTTGTAAGTATTCTTGAGCTGGTTCCCGTTCTTCTCTCTTACTCAATGATTGTGAAGTCTTGATTTTGTCATCTATAATATGTTTCAATAACTCCAAATATATATATTTTTTTTTAAATAAACATAGACTTCAAAGTAGAAATTAACTGCAAGTCCCGAATCTGGATAACTGCAGTATCTTGAGACGCTATCTTCACGGGAATCAGAACACACATGGGCTCGTGTATGACTGGGTAATCGCTTTTCTGCCTATCATTCGGAAAGATATATATGAAGACATGCAAAACTCTTAAGGAGTTTTCACATAAAATCAAGTAGATTTAGTTTGTATCACATCTACTTTTACGCACCATAAAAAGTTACCATGATATACAATGACTGTCCTAAAGCCTTTTAAGCCTAATAACTTCACTAGTTAAGCACACAAAGTTAGTATATCTATCATTTTCCAAGGTTGGATCAATTTTCCGTTTAACATAGCTAACGAACTTCTTACGAAGTAACAGACTTGAAAAATAATTTCATTTCCCTTTTTCTTTCAAAATTTTAACATAAATCGCCCCGACCAAAACAAAGTTTTCAGGTAAACGGCTATCCCGAAGATCCAATGGATCAGCTGGACAGACCACATACTAGTATGTGTCCTTCTAACTAAGTATGATCGACTAATTTTAAGCGAAAGAATGAAAAACTCATCATAAACCGCCCCGGTCACTATCAGTAATCTGGTTAATGGCTATCCTCAAAATCTACAAGTAGAAAATGAGGACCAAAACATATCCGAAGACAAGTCCTTCAAACTGATGTAGCTGACATATTTTTAAGCGATTAGTGACGTTTTTTTTTTTTTTTTTTTTTAAATATTACAAGAAAAGCATGGTTACTCGGGATTGATCATCCCATTCAGTTCAATAAGGTTTTGAAATCTGGATTTGTCAAACGCTTTAGTATATAAATCAGCGAAATTATCAAGCGTATCCACCTTTTCAAGAATTATCAGTTTCTTCTCAGCACAATCCCGTATGAAATGATGACGTATGTCAATGTGTTTAGTTTTACTATGTTTCACGGGATTGTTAGTTACTGAGATAGCAGCTGTGTTGTCAATGCAAATAGGAGTAAGTAAGAAATTCAGACCATAGTCGCGCAACTGTTGTTGAATCCAAAGAACCTGAGAGCAGCAGTTGGATGCTGCCATGTATTCTGCCTCACAGGTTGAAATTGCGACTGAAGTCTGCTTCTTGCATTGCCACGACACCAATCTGCCACCAAGAAACTGACATCCTCCAGTTGTTGACTTCCGACTCTGATTGCACCCTCCATAATCAGAATCTGTGTAAGCGACTAGCTCCAAGTCTCCTCCTCTCGGGTACCACAACCCCAGCTTCGGCTTGCCCTTGAGATACCGCACTATCCTCTTTGCACCTTTCAAATGAGATTCTTTTGGATTTGCCTGAAAACGTGCACAAAGACAAACAGCAAACATTATATCAGGCCTAGATGCAGTTAAGTACATTAAAGAACCTATTATTGCCCGATATTGAGTTGGGTCCACATCTGCATCACCGTCTACTTCAGCACCCAATTTGTGATTGACGCAGATTGGAGTATCATATGGACAACTGTCCTCCATCTTGAAGCGCTTGAGCACATCATGAACATACTTCGTCTGATGAATGAACATCCCGTCCTTCTTCTGATCAACCTGCAATCCTAGAAAGAAAGTTAGTTCACCCATAGCACTCATTTCAAACCTTTTCTTCATGACAGCTTCAAACTCCTGACACATGGAGACTTTTGATGCAGCAAATATAATGTCATCCACGTAGACTTGTACCAGCAGGAAGTCGCTTCCATCTCTTTTGAAGAACAACGTGCTATCAATTTTCTCTCTTTCAAAACCATTCTCGAGCAAGTAATCCGATAAAGTTGAATACCAGGCACGAGGTGCCTGATGTAATCCATACAACGCCTTGCTCAACCTGTACACGTGATCTGGATAGTCTGGGTCAGGAAAACCCGGAGGTTGCTCAACATACACAACCTCATCAACTTTCCCATTTAAAAACGCACTCTTCACATCTAGCTGAAACACCTTCATCTTTTCATAAGCAGCAAACGCCAAAAACAATCTTATGGCTTCCAACCTGGCGACAGGAGCGAACACTTCGTTATAATCAATCCCCTCTTGTTGATTAAAACCTTTAACGACCAGCCTCGCCTTGTTTCTTATAATAATCCCCTTATCATCTCTCTTGCACTTAAACACCCATTTTGTGCCTATCGCATGCACATTCTTTGGTTTTTCAACCAAAGTCCAAACTTCCATCTTCTCGAATTGAGCCAACTCTTCTTGCATGGCCTCGACCCACGAGCTGTCCTTTAAAGCCATTTGATAATTCTTCGGCTCAATCTGGCTTATAAAGCAGGTATACAGGCAGTCATTGATTATTCCTGTCTCCTTAATGCTTGTATAAACACAGGTATGTTCATTCAAGCTACTTCTCGTTTGTACACCTGAGGACACATCACCAATCACATTATCCAAATGGTGATCTTTATGAATTCTCGTGGTCGGAACAGAACCGACATGCAAATTATCTTCCAAATTAGAAGAAATCTCATCAATGGTTGTTTCATGCTGAGAGTGAAAAGGATTGATAAATTCTTCTTCAGCAGAGGCAGCAGGGGTACCGATAGTGTTTGATGAGGAAGGTTGACATTTATCAATCAACTGTCTTTTCAATAGATTTTCTTCCTCATCAAGTATCATCTTCGTCGCAGCTCTTTCTTCTTCTTCAGAAATCTCCAAATCCGATACGTTAAACGACTTAAAAAGCTTAACATAGTCGAAAAGCTCAGCAGGTCCATTGCTAGGTTTTGGCGGTTGGTAACTTGTGATGTCAGTGTTACACACCACCTCCACCTTGCAGGTCGAAGTATTGAAGACACGTCTGTTGGGAGTACCAACAACATAACCGACTAAGATTCATTCATCGGCTACTTCGCCAAATTTAGAGTTTGTCTTCAAGATCGAACAAGGGGACCCGAATGGTTCAAGACCACTCAAGTTGGGCTTCCTTCCATGCATAAGCTCGTAACAAGTTTTACCAAGTCTCTTAACGGTTAACACTCTATTCAGAACATAGCAGGCTGTAGCGACTGCTTCAGCCCAGAACATCACAAGAAGCTTTGAATCTGCCAGCATAGTCCTGGCTCCTTCAATTAAAGTTCGGTTCTTCCTTTCAGCCACTCCATTCTGTTGCGGAGTATACGGAGCGCTGTATTGGTGTTCAATTCCTTTCTGAAGACAGAAGATCTCCATTTCAAAATTTTTGAACTCCGTTCCATTGTCACTTCTGATGAACTTAACTGTTTTACTCATGACGTTCTCAACTTTGGTAATCAAATTCTTCACCATTTGAGCCGTCTCATCTTTCGATTTCAGAAAATATACCCACGAATATCGCGAGTAGTCATCAGTGATCACCAAGCAGTAAGAAGTACCTCCTAGACTTTTTACATTCACGGGACCGAAGAGATCCATGTGAAGCAGTTCTAGAGTACTGGCAATGGAGTTGACCTTCTTGGTGAGATGGGATTTCTTGTGTTGCTTTCCCTTCTTGCATGTAATACATTTGTCTTCAAAGTTAAAACTTTTCAAGGGAACGCCCATCACAAGTCCATTCCTGACAATGTGGTTCATCTTCCGAAGATGAATGTGCCCCATCCTCCTGTGCCACAATTCAGATTCCGATTCGCTTGCTTTCGTCATTAAACATGATTCTCCCGTGGCCATTTCAGTAGACCTCATATCCATCACATAAGTATTTGTATCACGTGGAGCTTTCATCACTATCCACTCGTCTGGTATCTGAAAACCAGGCTTCAACACGATCGCCTCATTCTTCGTGAAATGAACAGTGTAATCCTTATCACAAATCTGCGACACACTTAGCAGATTGTGCTTCAACTCTTCTACAAAGTTCACATTCTCAAGAGTCATTTTTCCATTGAACACCGTTCCTTTTCCAGTAATTCTTCCTCCACTTTCACCAGCAAAACTAACTCTCGCTCCTTGAACAGGTTTTAAGTCGTGCAACAAATATTTGTTACCCGTCATGTGCCGGGAACAGCCGCTATCTACAATCCAAAGACTGTGGGCAGCCCTGTTCAACTGTTCCTGCACAATAAAGCAAAGGATTAGAATCTAGGGACCCAAGACCAATTGGTCTTGGATCTATACATCCCGTACTTCTGCTTTCCAAAGTTAGCATTTGGATAATTCCTGTCAGTCCTATTAGGAAATCTCCTTGGAAATTGAGTGTGAGGCCTTCCAAACCTATGTGTATTGAAAGTATTATATCTAGCGGTTTGGTTATTAGCATTGTTAAACTGAGGTTTGTTTCTGTGAAAACCTGAATTAGTTACATTTCGAAACTTTGAAGGGTTTTCATTTTTAGCAGTATTAAAGTTACCGTTAGGCTTATGCTCAGTTTTAATAGGCCTCACACCTCTGAATTTCGGTGTCAGAGGGCAATCTGCAACAGGGTGTCCTAACTTATTACACCTAAAACAACACCTATACTCCATTTTCTTTTCAAATGTTGTTTTGGATGTTGAGGCTGTGTTACCGGCCGTTCGTCTCACATAAGGTAGGACGTACGGGTTGAGTGGAGTACTCTTTTTAAAAGTTTTATCTTTTTCTCCACCAGTGGGTAACACTACCTTCTCTTTTGTCTTACCCAATTCGGACAACTTATCCGAATCTGATGAGACTGGACTCGTAACAGAAATTTTCTCACTTGAAACAGGCGAACTCGTTTCGCCACTACTAACACTTGGTTCTTTACTCGTAACCTTGATTGGAGCTGTCTGAGGAACTTCAAAATCAACAGATTTCTGAACACTAGGGTTAAAAGTGTAATTATGGTTATAAGGTGGTGGAATCTCGTGATAACCAATTCCTCCCCTCTTTGTAGAGGTACCTTGATCACTAACAAGGTGATCAAGAATAGCTGAGGAATTTCGGAACTGCTCAAGTTTTCGGTTTAGTTCCACCACTTTCACCTGGTGGTCAGCAATCTGCTTTTCTCGTTCAGCAATCAGTTTAGTCTTTTCTTCTAAAACCTCATAACTTAGATCAATTACTTCAATTTTTTCAGCAAGTTTTGTTTTTAAGCTTTTAACATCTTTTTCACACGCTTTTATTTTAACTTTGTAACTGTTTTCTCTTGCTTTCATAAAGTGATGATCTTCTTTAAGAGTTTTAAATTCAGCATCTAAACGAACATACTGATCAGTTATGGTAGCAAGTTGCTCAGACAAATTCTCACATTTAGTACAAATAGATTTAGAACTTACCTCGGAGAGTTGATCATTGTTATCTGCCATGAAAGCTTTTTCCTTACCAGTAGCTTTCTCTTCTCCGTTAATCTTCTCACGTTCTTCATTCTCAACCTTAGCCATATTTGCCTGTTCACTAGTTTCATTCGAATGCAGGTTTCAGTTGTATTCACCTGCTTCTCTGGACAGCATGGCATTGACTTCTTTACTACTCCCAGTGTGCTGTGCAGACCGGCCCTGACCGCGTTCAACTCGCTCGTTTCTGCAATCTTTGGCAAAGTGCCCGTTTTGTTGACAGTTATAGCACCTCACCTTAGACTTGTCGAACCCTGGCCTGCCACCAACAAACTTTCTCCACGTCTTTCTCATAAACTTCTTCCCTCTCCTCATTATCATGGCCATTTGCCATTGTAAATCCATTTCCTCCAGATCATCAGCATCGATCTGGTCATAGTCTTCATCTAGCATCGCTGGATCAACCACCTTTCCTTGAATATAGTTTTCATATGAAGCAATAAACGAAGCATAGAGGCCAAACTGCTCTTCAGCAGATTTGACGCTCATTGGCATCTTAGAGTAATTATTGCTTGAGGAACTTGAAGATCCACTAATCTTGCTTGCTGTCTGTTGAGTACCACTTGATCCACCCGCAACAAAGCAAACATCCCCATTTGAGTTTACTGACACATGCCCCTCCTGTGAAGAATTGGCACCCGACTCACCTTTCGAGTAGTAGGCGGCAGAATCAGTCTTTGAACTTGTATTGGAGTTTACTTTAGCACCGTACATGCCTGGATCTTGAACCTGATCCATAGATGTTTCTTTTCTTACCATATTAAGCTCAAAAGTTCTGAGCTTGTTGACAGCGGTTTCAAGATCATAAGTAGGGAAGTCCTTGTCTTCCCTCATTAGTACAGTATACATCTCCCATTTTGGTGGGAGAGCATCGAGAAGTTTTTCCACAATCTCTTCTTCTCGGTAGGAAATGGAGTAGTTACTCAATTCAGTCATTAGATGATAATATCGAGTGATAATATCATCAAGAGATTCGTTCTTTAAGTACTTAAAGACTGAAAATTGAGTCTTGAGCAACTTTATCTTTGAAGCCCGAATACCTACATTCCCTTCAAATCTGCTCTCAAGAGCTTCCCAAAGCTCTCTAGCTGATGTATACTTTCTGAACGTATGGAGGATCTCCTGTGGAAGAGCCATTGTGATTGCAGCATGAGCCTTGCTCTCGGCTTCATACATCTTTTTCTCCTCCTCTTCCATTTTACTGTATTTCTTGATTTGGTCTCGACCCTCATACTCCATGATTGGTGGAATATATCCATCTTGGATGCATACCCACATTTTCGCATCCTGGTACTTAACGTATTGTATGAACCGATCCTTCCACGCGACAAAATCGGTTCCCTTCAGCAACCTTGGGGCCTTTGTAGCTGACCCCGCTTCAACTTCCATCTTCACAAGCTCCGAAATTTTGATCGACGACATCCTTCTTGAAGACTAAGAAACCCGAAAAATTCTGAAAAGGCGAAGTTAAAAAAATTTCTTCGAAACAGTACTGTAGGCGAAGTTAAGGATAACTTCGCTTAAGTAATAACTTCGCTGGATCTTTCTTAAATTCGCGTGACTGGGCGAAGTTGAGAATAACTTCGCTTAGGGTAAGCGAACTTAGAGAGTAGGCGAACTTGATGAGAACTTCGCTGAGCTAGGCGAACTTGAGGAGAACTTCGCTGAGTTAGGCGAAGTTGAGGAGGTAGGCGAAGTTGTAAATAACTTCGCTTCTCCTTATATCTTCGCTGAAACCCTACGTATCCTGACGGCAACTTCGCCTGATGAACAGCAACTTCGCCTGACGAACTTAAACTTTCTGCAGATCTGAAAAACGGATTTTAACGACGTTTCTGACGGTTTAATGGCTTGAACACACTGGTAGGAGGCTAGAATGAGCAAAAACACCAAAAACTCGTCCCGTGAATACCCGAAATGAGACGAATTCTATACCCGCGTGAATATCCCGAACCACACAATCGAGCAAAAGCTCTGATACCAATTGTAGGTTCCCTGGACGGATCACACGAGATATCCCGATATACACAGGTGCGGAATCCCTGTGTAGATCGTTACGGACGTAGAATGCAAGCTCACAAACACGCGGGTGTAGATACGAACAACCACACGTTATATTAATAACTCAAACCGTGTTACTTACAGACTCTCGACCTCACGTCAATGGACTCACTGAATTACACGTAACACGAACTAACAAAAACCAACTCGATCAACTACACGACAACTTCGCCTCAGGCAAAGTTGTCCATAACTTCGCTCGTTCAACAAGTTCGCCTAGGCGAACTTGTCAACAACTTCGCTTGGTTAACAAGTTCGGCTAAGCGAACTTGTCAACAACTTCGCTTTAACAAACAAATACACAAACAATATTACAGACTCGATTACAGACATTAGACATATGAACTACTGACATCTATGCACCAACAGCGGGTTCAGAAATGCACTTTCGATGCGGGAGACTTCGTCTTCCGTAATAATGAAGCATTTGGTCAAGAGCCTTTGGGCAAGTTGGCCCCAACTTGGGAAGGCCCTTACAAAGTTAAAGAAGTATTAGCCAAGGGCACATACAATTTGGAAAAGTTAGCTGAGACTGAAATTTCCAGAACTTGGAATGTTGCACAGTTGAAAAAGTGTTACATTTGAGTTAAGTTTGTTATCAGTTACTTTTATATTTGGCCTGCGCGCCCCAGTAGATTAGTAAAAAGACATTTAATGTCATAGTTTCTAATATATTTTATCTTGTGTGCCTTATTAAAAACTTTGTCTAAATTTGTCTACAACTACTAAGCAACAAACGTCTCTTGGTCCGCATGCCAAAAAGGATCCGCAGGTCCTTAACATAAATTAAGTAATCCTTTATTGACAATTAAGAAGATCCTACTATTCTAACACTTATATTATACAATAAACAGAGTGTGAAAGATGAACAACTTCTTATATATAGTCAAAAGGGATTACAAAGTTTTATGACGATTACAAGAAAGATGAATACATGCGGATTACAAAAATATATAAATTACAATGGCGAATCTTCATCATCCCCATCCGCATCTTCATCTTCTTGGTCTTCTTTATTTTCTTTACGATCAAAGGAGAAGTAGGCCTTCAAAAGTTTAATGGCATCATCTTGATCAGCAAGCCCCGACACAGTTTCTTCAATCTGAAATTTAAGATTGTCGAAAGCTTATGTCTTTTCAATATATATCTTGGCAGTATCTTGGTCGTGACGTTCAAACTCTTCAAGTGGACGCTTCTCCTTGGCGAACTTCACGCCTTCGTGAAATCCTGTTTGGCGGCCTGCTTGTGAGGATGCAACAAGCAAGGCTGCGAGGCAGTTCCCAAGTTCAGCACCTTCATGAATGTGCTCGATAACATGGAAAAGAGAAAATATAAGAATACAACAAAAATAAAATTCATCAAATGGAATTAAGGACATAAGAGTTACATGAGGAATTCCCTCCACCATTAACCATCTTTTGTCCGCCTGGGTTCGGACAAGATCCATCTTGTGCCCAACATATTCTAAGGCTTGCTCCCTGTTATTGGAAGCAATAGTGGCAAGACGTTCATCCTTAGCGGATGCTTCGGCCTTTAAAGTTCTTATTTCTTCCAAGTAGGAAGAAATAAGATCATCGCATTCATTCACTTGTTGCTGAATGGCAGTTTTTGATTCCTCAGCAATAGACCAGCAAGCCTTCTCCGCCTCCAACGCCGTGTTGGCATCCAAAAATTGATGTTTAGTAGTGCTAACGGCCAGGCGATGATATTTAGCTTCTTTCTTGGCTTCCTCATCCTCTTTTTCCGCCTGAGCCGCTTTGGCTTCCAAGTCCTCCCATGCGTCATTCATAGCTAACCAGTCTGGATATATTTCCTGACTTGTAGAGACGGCATTAGTTAGAGAATAGGAATAAGATTTCACCAACTCATCACGAGGACGCACACGTTGGCGCTCCCTCTCAGTAGGAGGGATCCCTGGTCGCAGATATTCGTGACACCTGTCAGTTTCGGAGAACGTGGAGTCCTGACGCACTGCCCAATGCGGGTGGTATACTGAAGGATCTTCATGGTGCTGGGAAGTGGATGCTTCAGGCCTGTGGGCAACAGCACTAGGTCCCTCTTGATCTGCCATGGGTGAAGGGGAATCCGGAGGAGAAGAGATGAGAGTCTTTTTGGAAGTGTCATCATGAACACCCCTACCAAGAGGAGTATCCTCTATGGTGATAGGGTCCGTAACACCCTTTGGCGGTGATGCGGGTGGAGAAGTAGGCGGCGTCGCTCCTTTCTGACCAGAAAGGTCCGCGACATATTTCTCGACGGAATCTGCGAACCACTTTACGTCATCAGTAAAGTTTTTACATAAACAAAAGTAGCCAACAATACAAAGAAATCAAGAATGTTATCTGGAATAACCTTGGTTGACGTAATCTGGCTGATGCATTCCCCTAACTTCGTTTCTTACGTTTTTAGGGAAAAGTTGATTTGGACAGCTTTGATTTGCCCTTTGCGGCTGGTTTGGGGGCACCCACATCCACAACCTGATGTTCATTTTCATCAGTAGCAGCCTCAGCAGTGTCTTTCCCCGCATCTGCATCTTTGCTAGTAGATGGGTTCTGCTTCCGCTTGCAGATCAAAACTGCAATTGCATGCATGATGCTCCCGGCGTCAGTAGTATCAACATATAACTCTTCTTCTTCATGGGGTAATGACTCTTCACTAGAAGAAAGAAGCACTATCACCCCGCTAGAAGTGAGTGCAGTAAAAGGACTAGGTTCCAAAACTCCCTCACCTTTAGATAGCATCTCCTCATCTTTTGCAAACATCGCCTCAGAAACCACGGGTTCCGGCGTAAGGCGGTGGACAACAAAAAGTTGCTGCCGGTGCGATCTAGGAAAGGCAAGTCCTTGGGATCTATGGGACGACGCACCATAAACCCTTCTACGTGATCCAACAACGTACTTAGAATTAAACCTTCACCTACACAAACAACACAGTCAATACCTAGATAAATATGCAAAAGGTATAAAAGAACTTACTCTTATCAGAATTCTCATAAAAAGGCTCCAAGTCTAGGAAAGGCCACAATCGACTCATACTAGCGCACACTAATGCTCCCTCATGTATCGTGCGCATGGGAGTGGTAGTTTTTGTTAGTGTCTTAAACCACGGAGGTTCACTTGGGTGATAGAGCGGACCTCCGGCATGGTTTCATCAGGTTTGCGGTAGGTCATCTGAAAAGGGACGACGTGTTCCTGGATCCAGAAAAATTTAGGCCTCCACTCGTGCAAACTCCGATACCATTCTGTTCCATTCGTACCTTTTCCGATGGTAGCCCAACTATACCACCCAACACGGCTGGATATCTTGTAAAAAATGACAAACTTACTAACCGTAGGTTCCATGTTATGGGCGTGGCAGCAGAATTCGAAGTGTCGAATCCTCATAAGTCCACACAGATGTCCACACAGGCTGGGAAGCAATGGATTCGGTAGCCGGATACTCTGGTTCCCATTCTGGGGCCAAACCAAAGACATTCACTATGTCTTCATAATATTTTCTTTTTAAACTTGACAACAATATTGTCAATCGAAGGACTGACCTTCTTCTCTCTGGCCATTATTTTGCTGGGTGGAGGAAAACAATGAACAAAGATGGATATTTCCAGTTTGTAGACCTAAAAATCAGAGAGGAAATTTAAAGAGAAAAAGGATTTGGAAAGGATAAGAATGGGATTGGGCGAAGGGTCGCCCTATTTATACATATCGCAATTAATGCGATGGGCTGCCAGTGGAGAGAGAATGTGTGGCCCAGTCAGAGGGTGACACGTTAGGCGGGAAAGACGAAAAAACAAAAAGGACTGCAGAGAAACGACATACACATCTTATCAACTGTTATGCGGCAATCCTTTTTAACACGTCATCTCCTCGCAACCACTTGCAAGATTCAAATTTGCTCACACAAAATATCTTAAGTCTGAAATACCAAAAATATTAAAGGATAAAAATTTCTTTTATTCATATCAAAAAAGACAATTACAAAAGTCAAAGTAAAATTACAAGTCATAGCCTATTCTATGGATTTGGAGCGGACGTGTCTTCAGGTTCTTTAGCCTTAGGGGATGGAGAATCAGGTTTTGCCTAAGAGGGAGGCGTTGGTGAAATGTCTTCAGAGTCTTCTTCCAAATACTCTCTTAGGTGATGCACGCCGTTACCCGCCGTTGCAAATTTAGTAAGTATGTCTTGCAAAGTAAATGACAAGTTGTCATATTCATTGAGGCGCATCTCATACTCCTGGGCAACATCAAGTCCGTGCAGCGGGTGCTCTTCGATAGGGCGAGCAGCTCGCGCATACTCCAAACCTTCATTAAAGCCAGTTAGGCGGCCGGATTGGGAGGAAACGTTGAACAGGAAAGCAAGACTATCAGTTAGCTCAGGCCCTTCTTTAATATGCTTGATGACCTATTAAAAAGACATTCGAAATATATTGATGGCATGATTAAGAATCAAAAAGAAATAATGAAGGAACAAAGGGAATAACATATCGAAGCTAGGCCTTTCTCTAGGAGCCAACACCGGTCCTTTTCAGCTCGCTACGTTCTCCCCTAAAGCTCATGGAACCTGTCAGCCATGTTCTGATTATCTTCCAGGCATTTGGTTGCACGGGCATTCGCGTCATCACGTGCTTGCAGGAGAGAATCATATGCAGCTTGCATATCGGCGGCTCTTTTCTCCATGAGCTCCGCTCGCTCCTTCTGCAACTTAGACTCCGCCTCAAGGTCCTGAATAATGTTACCTTGGCGGGTTACTTGGGCTTCTAATGCTGAGTTCGCATCAAGCGCTTTAGCTAAGTCCTCTTTCTTTCTCTAGGCCTCGTCCTGTGCAGCTTGAAGGATAACATTTTGCTTGTTACAGGACTCTTTCCATTGGCGAGCCGCAACGGTGTGCCTGTCTTTCTCAGCCTTCAGAGCGATCTCAGCATCAGTTAATTTCCACTTGGAAGTGTTGGCTGCCAAGCGTTTCTCATTGGCTTCCTTTTTGGGTTCGTCAGTCGCACGGGACATATCGCCACATCTCTCTCCTATTGACCTCCACTCCCGCAATGGTGTTGGCCAAGATAGATGAAAAATTCTAACTAAGTTCATAGCGGGGGCATCCGCGCTGAAATGAACGTTCAACGGGAGGTACTTCTTGACTGGTATATTTAGCACATGCATCAGGGTCATAAAGTCCATCGCGGTATATACAAATGGTCATCCTCCCCAGGATTTATCATCCCGTAGTAATCAGATGGAGAACATTGGGCGTGAGAAGCTTCTCCTCCACCCGTCGAGGAGGAGATAGAATATCTGGGCGGAGACTAGGGAGGAGGAAGAGGAGACTGGCGCGGGGATTCCTGCGTCTTGGACGCCTCGACATTTACAACATGCTCCTTTCTCTTAGAACCAGAAGCATCTACATCGGAGGCGAACGCCAGGAAAGGAGATATTAATGTTTCATCCTAGGGTGAAGGGGTATCGGTACTTCTTCTTCTTTCTCTGGGGGTGGAGACGGTGGTTTTTCTTCCTCTGGCGGAGGAGATGGAGGTTTCTCTGATGATGCACCCTCACCAGTAGCCACAGCTGGTTCTACAAGCAATAAATCAGCATTTGAGTACAGTTAAGAACATAAAGGAAAGATAAAGGTTTCGAATTGACTTACTGGACATCTCTTTGGTACGATCAGCAAGACTGATCTTTTGTTTTTTCGGACGATGCGTCCGATGTTTCTTCCTCGTTGGTTCTCCCTCAGCATCTGCATGGCTTACGCCCACATCACTTTCTTTGGGTAACTGGAGCTTCCTCTTCCGCTCCAATTCTTCCAGTGCATGCGAAACAGATGAAATTTCAGAAACAACAGAATCATATTCTTCTTGGGATGACGATTCGTCACTCGAGGATAGAATAACGATCACCCCATTGGAAGTAAGGGCTTTAAGCGGATGAGTATTAAGGATATACGCACTTGTTTGAAAGATGTCTTCCGAGACTATCGGTTCCGCGCGCACCGTGGAAGGAAAGAGAAACTGATCTCGTGTCCTGTCCAAAACGGGTAAGGCTTTCACATCGCGGATGCGTTTTGAGGACAACCCTTATCGCCAAAAAGGGCATTCAACATAGTCCCTTCACCTGAAACATACACAATGAAATTTCAAACAGAGGTTTTACAAAAACCAAAAGTCACAAAGGGTATAAGACTTACTCTCATTCACATTCATAAAGAATGGTTCCAAATCAGGATACGGCCACAAGCGGCTCATACCTGCCCACACTAGGGCTTCCCCTGGAATAGCCCGCATTGGAGAAGGATTCAACATCAAGACGCAGAACCATTTCTGGCCTTCATGAGAAGCTGGAACTACGTCCGACAATGCCTCATTGGCCGGAAGCCGAACCATGGCAACCGGAACAACGTCTTCTAAAATCCATAAGAATCTAGTTCGCCATTCATGAGCACCGTCGGTTGGTTCAGTTCCAATAACCCTCCCGGATATCGGAATACATTTGAACCATCCGCCACGATTGATCACCCGGTAAAAAACCGGGAACCAATCAACACGAGGCACCATCCCATTCGCCTTACACACAAATTCGAAGTGTCAGATTCGCGTAAGTCCGAGCGAATGTAATTGGGAAAGATGGACCCATAGGCACTAAGTACCTTCATAAGGAACTTGGTTATCGGAAACCGAAGATTCTCATGGGAGAAGAAGTTGGCATAAACTGCCATCTTACTGGCAGGAGGTCTACTAGCAACAGACCCAGCAACAGGGAACTCCGGTCCCCGCTCCGGTGGAATCCCATAAGTATTGATTAAAAGTACTCGATTTTATTCCAACTAATTTCCATGGTATCAATATCCGGCGACGATGAATTTTTACCAGCCATGGATCCGACGGTAAAAGGGAAACAGCGAGCAATTTTAAACAAAATCAAATGGTTCAATCGGAAGTTTGAAAGGAAAGATGAAGAAAAAACGAGAAATCAAAGATGGTGAAACTTCAACAAAGAGATAACCTCCACTATTTATACCCATCGCAATTAATGCGATGGGATACGAACAATGGATAGAGAAAGACGTTGTCCACTCATAAGACGCCACGTCAAGCGGGAAACCCGAAAAAATGAAAAAGGTGTACAATCGGGTACAGTGACAACCAGCATAAACGTCACGTCGACTGCTCACACCCTTACAAGCTGTCAAATCCCACTTTTTCATGGTTATCCACACCATACAAAAATATCTCCATCACATTTCAAAAATTCAAAAGACCCCCAAATATCTCAAAAGTCCAAAATTTCACCCGCATAAAAATTTACACGGAAGAAACAATAGATTGGGGGGACATATAGAGGTAGGGTACCAAAAAGACCCAAATACCCTTAAGTACCGCCCGCGGTTCAGAGGGGAACTCCTCATAAGCCACCCGCGGGACATACGGATCACCCGCATGACTCAATAAAGGAAGAACAATGATGCATCCTAGAGGTTATGTGCGGAAACATCCAGACGCCCTCAGTAGTCATCTGCGGAGTTGTATTCTCACCCACAAGGATGACCAGAAGGCAATGTCATAGGACAGCTGTAACTAACCAATGTGTTTCTAGAATATTTACCAAGATCCTTTCTTGGAGAATACGTGATCCCTTAGCCAATAGAAAGAGGACAACTGGCCAAGTTGTTATAACCATGCACATGGCCAGGACCATCCCGTCCTATCGCAAGGGGACACGTGTCCAGGTTGTTATAACCATGCACATGGACCGTATAGCTCAACCTACCACAAGAGGACACGTGTCTAGGCGGTTACAAGAGCATCTTCTAGAAAGGGACAGTTGGGCCAATTATTTTCTCACATCCTTTGGCTATAAATACCTTCACAATCTCCATGAGGTATTCATTCACTCCCAACTATCTATTCTAAATACTCTAAGTACTTTATCTTCACCGGAAATTGTACTTATTCTCACGCCGGAGGGTGGTTACGGGAAGACCCCTCCCCCATCTTGTCCTTCCCGTAACGAGCTCACGGTGTTTGTTTTGCAAGTTTCTGTCGTTGGACTTGGAGAGATAAGACTCGTATTGTTGTTAGTAATTGTTTGTACCATACCCTGTGGATTCGTTGGACCTAAGACCCGAAAGGGGATTTGGTCCAGTGTTTCTTCAGTTATCATTTTAATATTCAAAAAATTGATTGTTAAACTAAAAGTACTTACCATAATTGTAATGTAATCTTACTTTAATTTAAGTGAATATTAATTATTAATTAATACTAAAATAATAACCGCGTTATTTTAGAACACAATATTTAAATTGACATAATTTCTAATAATCAATACTTAATATATCATAAATTAAATAACCGTTTTATCATCATTTTTAGATACTATTCGACACATATGATTTAGTGAATATTATTAAACATGATAACTTTTTATAATTTATTAATATTATTATTCCCATGAATCAAGATATTTGATGATATTATTTCTACTTTACATGGAAGATCAAATTTAAACTTAAATTTCGATCACTTATAAGTTTACCATTCGATATCGAATTCTTCATTGATATTCCATCATAACTACATCCAAATTTCAATATTTTCGCTACAACCATGTAATTTTTTCAACGAATTATTAATATACATTTCACTTTGTTTTTAAAAAATTAAATTAATCACATATTAATTTCTTATTGTTATTATTTATAGTAGATTCAATTGATTATGAGATTCCACACCCGAAACATAATTTTCTTTATATTCACCGTTTTTAAATTTGGCTATGTATGTTCAATTTTTTTTTTGAATTTGTGTTCACAAAATATTAATGTCACTAAATTTCTCAATAATGTATAATAAACACGTATTATATTTTTACCCATTTTAACTAATAAGTTTTTTAAACATAATATAAATCTTCTAATTATAACATCCAAACAAATGTGATAGTCTAAGTCTTCATAATGTTTTCAAATAATATTAAAAATTTGATAATTTATTTCCTATACGTTTAGATTTTGTTTTCATTGATTTTGTATCATATTTTTTCACCTTTTATTATTTTCAAAATCAACATAAAATTTTTTAATCTTTCCAAAGTTGTTTGAAAATTCATTTATTGTAAAATGTTTTTAAGTTTTCCAAGTTTAACAAAATATTAATGTCAGTGATTTAAAAGTTTGTTGCAAGATTGGCTAAATATAAAAAAAATTCATAATTTTTTGAAGTCGACTAATTCCAATTTTTTTTTTATATATTTTGTAACTATTTTGAAAATATTTCAAAACGGGTTGTTTTAAAAGAGTATCAAATTTGTTAGGTATAAATTGACAACCAAAAAAGGTTTTTATTGAAATATATATATTTGGTTAATGAAAGTTAGAAAGATATTTTATGTTGTCATTTTACTTTATTTTGTTGTTGTATGTTATTTTGTTTTAATAAACAAAATTTAATAAAACAACTTTTTTAATATTCAAATGTTCCTTATTATTAAATATGTTATTATGGTATATTTAATTTGGATGCTATTGTTTTATTATATTTTCAGGTAGGGGTGAGCAATTTAACCGTCATAACCGTTAACCGAACCATAACCGCCATAACCGAACCGATTTTAACCGATAACCGTCATAACCGGTGGGTCGGTTTTAATGAAGTTTTGAAAACCGCCAAATGCGGGTCGGTTTTGGTTATAGATACTTTCAAACCCCCCATAACCGAACCGACCCATTTATTTAACCAACAATATGTTTGAGATTTATTTTCAACAAACATATTGTCGTGTCGGGTTATACCATTGATGTGTTCGGTTCAACTTTTGTTATCAAATTAACTTAAATTTCATTGTTAGATTATATAATGCCATTTTTTCAACATTTGATATTAATATTATGGATTATATATTTTGTTGAATTATGTCAAGTCATTTTTTCTAATATTTGGTATCAAACTTTTAGGCTCAATTAAATTGTTTTGGTTACGGTTAACCGACCCATAACCGACTCTCTTTAACCTTCAAAAACCGATTAACCGAAACCGCCATAACGGATCGGTTATGGTTATGATTATCCATTAACCGAGATATCGGTTATGGTTATGGGTTTCAAAACCGCTCCAAACCGACCCATGCACACCCCTATTTTCAGGTGGTGAAGCAAAATGAGTTTTTTTGGTAGAATGTTTGAAAAAGTTGATGGATGAAAGAACATGTTTATGCTTTTGTTGATGTTTTTTGGTTGTTCGATGTACATTAACTTATTGTAACTTTTAACTTTTAATATCTAGACAATGTAAATGGTTAACGTTTTGGTCCGAAAGTTTGAAGAAGTATTGTGTTGCTTGAATTTGTTGTTTAAATTTATTATGTTTGTTGACATGTTTTTCCATCTGTGTGTAACACGGGCTATACCCTAGTTTTAATTAATCTATGAACAAGATCTATACATATCGATCAAGATACATCCAAAGGAAAAGGAAATTATTGGAAGACATATTTAAGGAAACAAACAAAAAAAACTTCCATCAATAATTTAGTAAAATCTAGTAATCTACTTTGTACAGGAACAATTGCTTGCACATTTTGTCTAATTGAGTGTGGACCACTTCTTGGATAGATGTCGGTAAAGGGATCATTTCATCCATGCCATCAAATATATCATCAAATTCAATAGACATCTATCCACCCCGCACACACGCACCATGACATATAGTCTCTACATGGTAAACTGTTACTAATACATTATAAGAAACAAATATTAAATGAATCACTTGTGTGGATGACTCCTAGTCTACCTCACATATCGGGATACATGACTTTAAATCATATATTCTCTTTTTAAGTAGTTTAGGTTTGAACCTGCGACATCTCTTCTAAAACTATGTATTGTTCATTAACGTCTAGGGCGTTTTCACTTTTCAGTGCCAAATCAACACATTAACGTCATTACACTACACCAGGGTATGTAATGTGCATAAGTGTAGGCATTAACGAGGGGGTGGTAACCCATTAACAAGCATTATGAATGATAAAGTGTGGGGTCCACCCATTAACAATCAATCAAACCTTTTTATTGTTTTTCTTTTTTGTTACTTTATTTCTTCCACTTCATATATAGTTGGTTAAAGCTAGCTAACCCAAATGACTGGGCTGTTGTGGCGGGGTTGTTATTTATTTGAACCCGTTTTGCTTAAGAGTCATTTGATGACGATCACGACAAAATTGATTCAAGGTTGTTTATTACATGATTAGACGATTCAATGAGTTTTACTACCATATTAAATTATATACAAGAGCATTTCAGAGAAAAAATTACAGTGATCTTGTAAGCATTTCATTTTTATTTTTACCGTTGTGGCATTTGTTTTAATCTTCTAAAAGTTTTCTTTTATTATACATGAGTTATATTATATGTTAGTGTTGCTTATGAACGTTAGTTGAATATTTTCTTATTTTGCACACCATTTCTTTTAGCATATTAATGCTTTGTCAACATTTGTAAATGTACTCAGATGTTGTATGCTAGTTGTGAACATATGGTGTTGAATATTTATGATATTGTGTTTTTTAAACAATTCTTTGTTGCTTTATGGTTTGTTTTTTTGTTTTTTTTTGTTTTTTTGAGGTTGTTTTGGTATTTTAATGAGATTATGATCATTTAAGTGTTACTATATTTACTTGAAATAAAAAATTAATAATGATAAGAATAAAAATTAGTACGAGTTATAAGGTGTTAAGTATACACGTCTATAAACTATTTTTTTCATGGTCCAACGAACCAAGTGGTTCAATGGTGTACCGCCTCATTTGGCATCTCTGCTTAGTGGGGGTTCAGAGGCAGGTGGGTCTAGGAGGCATATTATTAGTGTTAGTACTCGACAGTGAATCACCTCTTAGGGGTCTTGTTGTTCATTCAGTGAGTGACACCCGAAGTAGAAAAAAAATATAGTTTATTATTTAAATGCTAATGGAAGGTATTTTTGGTTTGCTTTATTGATGGAACATTGCATGGAAATGGTCAGTTGTTATTGTAGTAATAATCAGTTGTAAGTCACTTATTTGGTGGTAACTAAGTTATCACCGATGGAGTTTTCCGTCAAGGATTTCCACTAATATATAAAGAAAGACCTATAAACCGTCAACCGAAATGTTGTAATGGTTCTTACCATATATATAAAGAAAGTATTTAGTCCGATTTCCATACATTAATTACTAACACATTTTGTATATCTGTTGTTATTCTATGTTATGTTGGATTAATTTCTATTCCGGGTCACAAGTCGGTGAACCGGGCCTAAGAGGTTTTAACAAGTCGGTTAAAGTCTTAGGGGTATTATGAAACATTCTTTCATATGCTTGGTGGCCAAGTTGACCTTGTTGGCCAAGTTGAGTGGTGACCACATATTATGCTTGGTGGCTAAATTGGGTTACTAGTATAAATAGATGTACAAAGTTAGTGTTAGACACAACAAAAACAAACACAACAATCACCACCATCACTACCAAAGTTATTGTAATAAGTTTTTTGAGTTATATTTTATGGTTATAATATAAGTCGGTTATTTATAAGTTGTGCGTTAATTATCGTTTATCATTCTTGAATTGGTATCAGAGCTCGGTTCAAGAACGTGATAATTAGCGGCCAACAAAGAAGGTGTCTCGATCGAACAAGTTGGTTTGATATCCTGAAGAAGTTGTTATCGTGGTTGACCGAACAAGTTGGTTTGATCTCCCAAAAAAGTTGTTGTCATTGTCGATAGCATAGTTCGTTCAGTTGTTACTTTATTCAAACAAGTTGGGTTTGAGTAGCCATGGGTGACACGACTCCACCGCCGCCCGCCAAAGGGGAAAGAGAATGGGCCATGTTCTGTTCAATGTCCAATGTTAACTACAACGAACTATACCGTGTGGGCTATGAGGATGAAAGTAGTCCTAAGAGTTCACAAAGTTTGGGACACCATCAACTCGGGTGTCTCCGATGAAGACAAAAATGACATGGCTATGGCCTTGTTGTTTCAATCCATACCTGAAACCTTGATCATGCAAATTGGAGATCAAGAAACTGCTAAAGCCATGTGGGATTCGATTAAAACCCGACACTTAGGTGCCGAACGAGTTAAAGAAACACGTCTCCAAACCTTGTCAATGGAATTTGACAATATGAAGATGAACGAATCAGATTCCATAGATAACTTTGTGGGCAA
This sequence comes from Bidens hawaiensis, assembly GCF_021521415.1. Classification (NCBI taxonomy): domain Eukaryota; kingdom Viridiplantae; phylum Streptophyta; class Magnoliopsida; order Asterales; family Asteraceae; genus Bidens; species Bidens hawaiensis. The sequence goes on along the minus strand of NW_027498690.1, from coordinate 5,610 downwards.
GTTATCGAGCATTGCCTCGAAATCAGCGGCTCTCGGCGAAGTTATAGATGAAGCAAGGTTGGTAAAGAAGTTTCTCAAAAGTCTCCCAAGATCGAAGTATATTCAAATGGTTGCTTCGCTTGAGCAAATATTGGATCTCAATAAAACGGGATTTGAAGATGTTGTAGGCCGACTCCGAGCCTATGAGGAGCGAATCCGAGAAGAAGAAATTCAAGGGGGTGACCAAGGTAAACTTTTATTCGGTAAATATGATTCATCAAGTCATAGAAGTTTTGAATCTAATGGGGGACGAGGACGAGGAGGTCGAGGTCGCGGTCGAGGCCGTTTCAATGGCCAATACCGAACCCCTAGTACCGAACAAGGGTCATCAAGTCGGGGAAAAGTAAGGGTGAAGAAAGATCGGTCAAAGATTTTATGTTACCGATGTGACCAGTTTGGTCACTTTGCATCCGGTTGCCCGGACCGAGTTCAAAAGGGTCAAGAAGCAAACAAAACCGAAGCCCGTGAAATTTTTGATGATGCGGCGTATATGCATCAAGTTGTGTTCTTAAATGAACAAAACCTAATACCAAAGAAATACGAGACCGAGTGGGTCGAAGATGATGTATGGTATTTGGATAATGGGGCAAGTAATCATATGACGGGAAATCGGTCGTATTTTTAGAGTTAAACGAGAACATAACCGGGAGGGTTAAGTTCGGAGATGGGTCATTTGTTCAAATCAAGGGAAAAGACTCAATTCTTTTCCAAGGAAAATCGGGCGACCAAGACTTATTAACCGAGATTTATTGTATTCCGGAGTTAAAAAATAATATAATAAGTCTCGGTCAAGCAAAAGAGTCCGGATGTGACATTCGGATGAAACACGATATTCTGACCATGTACGATGAGAACGGGAGGTTACTCATGAAGGTCAAGAGATCCGAAAACCGACTCTACAAAATACAAATGAAAATTGGAGCTACAGTGTGTTTGCAATCAAAGATTGAATATGATGCATGGCGTTGGCACGCAAGACTTGGGCACATCAATTTCGAGTTAATGAAATCGATGGCTAAGAAGGATCTTGTACGAGGTTTACCACATGTTGAACACGAAAATCAGTTGTGTGAATCGTGTTTGGTGGCTAAACAAACGAGGCATTCATTTCCGGCTACATCCTCGTTTAGAGCATCCCAACCTTTGGAGTTAGTTCATGGTGATTTGTGCGGTCCAATAACCCCATCCACTATCTCGGGTAATAGGTATGTCTTTGTTATTATAGACGATTACTCACGATATATGTGGACGTTTTTATTGAAAGAAAAAGGTGAAGCGTTTGAAAGTTTTAAGAGGTTTAAAGCCCTAATCGAGACGGAGGCGGGTTTACCAATGAAAATTCTTCGAACCGATAGGGGAGGAGAATTCACTTCACGTGATTTCAATCGGTTCTGCGATGAAAATGGAATTATTCGGCATTTAACCGCCCCGTACACGCCGCAACAAAATGGCGTGGTAGAAAGGCGAAACAGAACTTTAATGGGGATGGTGCGGAGTATTCTAAAGGCAGTGCAGGTACCAAATTATATGTGGGGAGAAGCGGTCCGACATTCAACCTTTTTAATCAATCGGGTTCCAACCCGGGCCTTGGTTGATCAAACTCCATATGAACGGTTCAAGAAAAAGAAACCGATTATTGAACACGTTCGAGTATTTGGGTGCATGGCGTATGCTAAAGTTTATAGTGTACATCTAAAGAAACTTGATGATAGGTCAAGACAGCTCGTTTATCTCGGGTCGGAGACGGGTTCAAAAGCATACCGTCTCTTCGATCCGAACACCCGGAAAATTGTTGTTAGTCGAGACGTTGTGTTTGACGAAAACAAAGGGTGGAATTGGGTAAAGAAAGTCGAGAAGAATGACTACGAGCCGGGTATGTTTTCAACTGTTTGGGGGGTGCGGTTGACTATGGAACTGGTCAAATCGAACCCACTATTGAAGAAACGTCTAGAAGCAACCCAGGTAGCCCAAGCTCTGAACCTACATCACCCGTTCAACCCGTGTCCAACGACTCAGCCGAACCAAGTCATATCGGGCCTAATTCCTCAACCCGCTCTCAAGTTCAATCGATGAGTAATGGGTCACAGGTCCATTCGGGTGAAAATGAGGCCCAAACGGGTCTAAGGCGTTCAACCCGAGTCTCGGTTTTACCAAGAAGATTACAAGAAGATTATGTGTTACATATTGACTCTGACTATGAGCAATTGCTTCTTACAGCAAGTGGTGAACCGAGTAGCTATTTTGAGGCTAAGTCGAACCAAGAATGGGTTCGTGCTATGAATACCGAGATCGATTCGATAAATAAGAATGAAACATGGAGGTTAGTCGAACTTCCAAAGGGTGCAAAATGTATCGGGTTGAAGTGGGTGTTCAAAATCAAACGAAATACGGATGGAACTATAAACAAGTACAAAGCTTGGTTGGTTGCAAAGGGTTACGTGCAACAACCCGGGATTGAATTTGATGATGTTTTCGCTTCGGTAGCCCGAATCGAGACCGTTCGGCTACTAATCGCATTGGCTGCATCTAACGGGTGGGAAATCCACCATCTTGATGTAAAGACGGCATTTCTACATGATGAATTGAAAGAAGTTGTGTTCGTTTCTCAACCCGAAGGATAAGAGAAAAAAGGCGAGGAGGCAAAAGTTTACAAGTTGTCAAAGGCCTTGTACGGGTTAAGGCAAGCTCCCCGAGCTTGGAACACAAAGCTCGATAACATCCTACGAGACATGAAGTTTCAAAATGTTCCAAGGAACAATTGATTTACCGAAAGAAGGATGGGAAACATTTTTTGATTGTAGCCGTGTATGTGGATGATTTATTTGTGACAGGTACAAGCTCGAGTATAATTTCCGATTTCAAAAAGGGTATGGCGACCAAGTTTGAGATGTCGGATCTCGGGAAGTTAACCTACTATCTCGGAATCGAAGTATTCCAAGGAGAGGACGGGATAATAATTACACAAGAAGGATACGCCAAAAGAATTCTGAAGGAGACAGGTATGCAAAACTGTAATCCGTCTCAAGTCCCGATGGATCATAGTGTGAAATACTCAAAAGCCGAGAATGAAGTCGAACTCGATGCAATCGAGTATCGAAAGGTAGTGGGTTGCTTACAGTATTTATTACACACTCGTCCGGATATGGCATACTCCGTGGGTATTGTTAGTCGATATATGCAAAGCCCACGAGAATCTCATGGTATGGCAATACGACACCTATTGAGATATTTGAAGAAAACGACGAGTTACGGGATCAAGTACGGGAAGAACAGGTCCAAACGACTTGTCGGGTACAGTGATAGTAGTCACAATATAGATGAGGATGATGGTAGAATTACCACGGGGCATGTGTTTTATTACGGGCAATCTCCAATTACATGGTGCTCACAAAAGCAAGCGACAGTTGCACTCTCATCGTATGAAGCCGAGTACATGGCGGCTTCAGCAGCTGCATGTCAAGCTGTATGGCTCCGAGAGTTGTTGAGCGAGTTGACTAGAGAAGCATTACAGAAAGTTATGTTGAAAGTTGATAACACGTCTACAATAGCCCTTGTGAAAAATCCGTTTTTTCACAACCGAACAAAGCATATAAAGTCTCGCTTTCATTTTATTCGAGATTGCTACAACGACGGTGAGGTCGATGTTGAGCACATTAGCGGGAAAGAGCAACGAGCCGATATCCTCACTAAAGCACTCGCAAGAATCAATTTCACGAAGATGCGCGAGTTACTTGGAGTTGAAGACCTTACTAATCCGAAACAGAAATTAGGGGGGTGAATTTTGGATTAATTTATATTCTGGGTCACAAGTCGGTGAACCGGGCCTAAGAGGTTTTAACAAGTCGGTTAAAGTCTAAGGGGTATTATGAAACATTCTTCTATATGCTTGGTGGCCAGGTTCACCTTGTTGGCCAAGTTGACCTTGTTGCCCAAGTTCACCTTGGTGGCCAAGTTGAGTGGTGACCACATATTATGCTTGGTGGCCAAGTTGGGTTACTAGTATAAATAGATGTACAAAGTTAGTGTCAGACACAACAACAACAAACACAACAATCACCACCATCACTACCAAAGTTATTGTAATCAGTTTTTTGAGTTATATTTTTTGGTTATAATATAAGTCGGTTATTTATAAGTTATGCGTTAATTATCGTTCATTTCTTGATGTTAACTGTTTTATTGAACTCTTATTGGTACAAACGATATATTTGAGTTTGAAAGTAAACTATACACAATTCATATGAGTATGATTATGATTAGATGTAAAACTGATACACGAATTTTAGTGAACACATATCTCTAGACATTCATGAAAATGAATTAGTCACAACATAATTAGGTATAATTACATAAAATGATTAGTTTTTGTAACTTTCTCATAATCATTAGTACTTTGCAATAGTGTGGGGGAGGATATTATGAAAACATTTTCCCAATAATTCTAACCCTAATCATTCATCTAATGTACGTTATACACAAAATCACATTTTGGGAATATTCTTAAATAAATCAAATAAATAAATGTACATACATATATGACAGCATCAGGTAGCCAACGACAATAAGCCAAAGCATCCCTGTGACTAGAGGTGCACAAATCGGTTTTTTTGAAAAAACCGGTTCGGTTTTTAACCGGACCGGTTTTTTTTATCCAGAAAAAAACCGGTTCGGTTAATAACCGGACCGGTTATTAACCGGTTATTATTGCTGAAAACTCAAACCGGCCAAACCGGTTTGGACCGGTTTAGAAACCGGTTAGAACCGGTTATTAAACCGGTTTTTTTTATAACCGGTTTTAAAAACCGGTCTAACCGGTTAACCGGTTTTTTTTTTTTTTTTTTTTTTTTTTTTTTTTTTTTGCTTTAGGGTTTAGGGTTTCGTTGTTAGCATTCTTTGCTTGGAAGATTAAAAACACATAACTTTCATTTATAGCTTTTACATTAAAAATACAAACATTAAATCGTTATCGCATATTCGTAACTCAAAAATACAAACATTAAAGAATGCTTAGACACGATTACATTAACAAGTTGATGTTTGTTACTCATTTTCTTCGCTACCCGATCCCGAGCTATTCCTTAGGTAATCGTCGTACGCGGCTTCTTCATCGGTCATTGGTTGAGTGTGTCCTTGATTGACCTCGTCTTCATACAAGGCCGCCTCATAGTCCATTTCCCCCTCGAGTGAGCGTTGATGTTGTGCCCTGTCTAAAGAGTCCAAGTAATCCTTGTAGCAAATCGACATCTCTACAGCTGGTGGAGTGAGTCGAGTCCTCCTAATCGATATAACCCTGCCAGAAACAGAAAAAGCAGACTCCGAAGCTACCGTGGAAGCTTGGACCGTTAGTAAATCTTTGGCCATGGCGGCGAGGATCGGAAACTCATCCTCCTTACCTCTCCACCAAGCCAGCAAATCAAGACTTCTAAATTCATCCGGAGTCATGTGTTTCACAAAGTTGGTACCACCATACCTTCCAAGTTCACTGCTTGGGGTGTTTACCCTTTGACGTTTACCGGCGTCTTCCCAAATCATGTAGTACATCCCCATTTCAAGGTCGGTTTGGGATTGAGA